>NC_091952.1:16536544-16809002 GCF_031021105.1 Erythrolamprus reginae
TATTAGATTTGTATGCCGCCCCTCTCCGCAGACTCGGGGCGGCTCACAGCAAAGATAAAAACAATATACAAACTGTAAACTCAAAAGTAGGGAAGAATTAATAATACAAAATATAAATATAGATTGGTGGACATACCTACAAATTCAATCTAGATATAAAAAGGATATAGAACAATCAGGTATAGAAAGAATTACCCAACCACTAGATAAACTATTGACAGGCCCGGAAGAAAAAGCAATATCTAAAATATATAAATATCTGATGGAATATGAAAGACCAGAGGAGATAGTTAAAGGTACAATGATTGCCTGGGCGAAAAACGTAGGCCATAATATATATAGAGAGGAATGGGAACAGATTTGGAAGAGAAATATTAAACTAACAAAATCCACAATATATAAAGAAAACCAATATAAAATGCTATACCGTTGGCATCTTCCACCCAAAAGACTAGCTAAAATGCACAAAAATTACAGCCCAATGTGTTGGAAATGTAAAAACACTCAAGGCACCTTCTTTCACCTATGGTGGTTATGTCCAGAGACAAGAAAATACTGGAAAAAAATAAATAATTGGTTGTGTCAAATAACAAATACAAAAATAGAATATACGCCAGAATTTTTTCTATTGGGTATTATGAGAGGTAACTATTCTAAAAATGTAAAATATTTAAGTTTGCATATTACAACAGCTGCAAGGATTGTATTTGCACAGAACTGGAAAAATCCGCAAATACCTGAAGACAATGAGATTATCAAGAAAATATACGACTGTGCAGAGATGGACAGATTGACAATGGAACTTAATAATCGAAAAGAATCGGACTATTATGAAACCTGGACAAAATGGTACCAATGGACAAAAAAAAGAAACTTAAAAGAAGCATTGGAATAAAACATCCAGAAATCTAAAAGTTAATTAGAAGACAATGTTGATAGGAATGTATATGCGATGTAGATTCATCTGTAAATATGACTATGTACTTTTTTTTTTAAAGGAAAAAATTAATAAATATATTTTTTTAAAAAAAAACAATATACAGTAACAAATCTAATATTAAAGTTTAAAAGTAAATTATGAAAGTTTTGGAATTAATTGGGCAACATTCATCAAGGTCCTTGTGAAATGAAAGAAAGCAACCATCAAACCAGAAGCCAGTAACAGCCACCAGGAGTATTATGCTGCTACCCAGAAGGCAACTTTACAATTTGTGGACTTCAACTCTCAGAATTCTCCGGGAAGAAAACCGTAAAATGGAGCAAACTGTCTCACATAGCAACAGAAATTTCTGGCTCAATTGTGGTCATTAAATCGAGGACTACCTGTATTGGTATAAAAATACAGGATTTAGAATATATGGGACATAATTAAAGCAAATTTGGAAATAACAGTTTCTCCCAATTAAAGACAATAAAAATTTGTGTTTTTTTAAAAACATCAACAGAAAGTTCTTGACTTGGAAAGATATCAAAAGCATTAATGATTCCACACGTATCCTTAATTCTGCACTGTGCCTTGAATATCTCATCAATCAGAGGAGTTTGCATTACACAAATACTACATTTCCTAATGGCCTCAGATCTATCTGCTTTACTCTTAAGCTTCCTAATATGCCATACCTGGCATTAAAGGGATTTAAAAAATTATATTTACCATATATCCCAGATTTTAGTCACATTCTGTAAAGTTACCTGATCTGAAGTTGGTTCAAAAACTGTTGATCTATGATGCAACATTTCATCAAATTGAATAGTACAAACCAAGAGGCCCAAGGAGTTTTATAATAGCAATAGCACTTAGACCTATACAGTGTTCCCTCGCTTTTCGCGGGGGATGCGTTCCGAGACCGCCCACGAAAGTTGAATTTCCGCAAAGTAGAGATACAGAAGTAAATACACTATTTTTGGCTATGAACAGTATCACAAGCCTTCCCTTAACCCTTTAAACCCCTAAATTGCAATTTTCCATTCCCTTAGCAACCATTCAGATTATTACTCACCATGTTTATTTATTAAAGTTTATTTTAAAAAATATTTATTAAAGGCAGACGAAAGTTTGGCGATGACATATGACGTCATCGGGTGGAAAAAAACGTGGTATAGGGGAAAAACCCGCAAAGTATTTTTTAATTAATATTTTTTAAAAACCGTGGTATAGACTTTTCACGAAGTTCGAACCCGCGAAAATCGAGGGAACACTGTATACCTTTTACAGCCCTCTCTAAGCTATCGGAGTCAGCATACTGCCCCATTCAGATATTCCACAAAATATAATTTCTGATAACATTAAATTAGTCCAATCCAATAGCACTCCAACTGTCAAAATTGTTCCCTGTTATCTCAGACTATTCTTTAAATTAAGATGAGTATAGGAAAATATCACAAATTAAAAATACCATTCTTTTCACAAATTTAGTTCTTAGACCCGAACAGAATTTACATGGTACAACTTTAAATTCTTTTGAAAACAGAAATTTCCATCTCAAAAATACCAGTTCAGCAACCTTGTTATTCTCTCAACAAAGCATATACAGTAAAGGGTAGAATCATACAAAGCTCCTAATACCTTCTGTTTCAGTAACTTTTATGTGTTTGGGACAAAATGACTCTTAAATTTAGAGTTACTAAAATTGCTTCTATTTTGTGGACAAAGTTGTATCATAGTACTACTGGCAGAAAGCACAAAGCCATATGTACTAAACTCAGTCCGTCTGCTTGACTTGCATGTTTACTTTAACCTTAAATAACTCAAAATTGTCTTTCCAATACTTTTCTTTGGCTCCCTCACTTATGGAAAATGGATTAATCACATCTGCAGCTTCCTGGAGAAATAAGGGATGGCTTTTTTGTAAGCTTGAGCCCCCACGGTGTTTCAACCACTGTCTCACAAGGAATGGAATTAAATCACCAGGACGCTTAACTAACAGAAGTCAGAGATTTGTTTGTGCTGCTACCATGCAGCTATACAAGCAATACCGGGGTGGCGCAGCAGGTGGAGTGCTGTACTGCAGGCCACTGAAGCTGACTGTAGATCTGAAGGTCAGCGGTTCAAATCTCATCACCGGCTCAAGGTTGACTCAGCCTTCCATCCTTCCGAGGTGGGTAAAATGAGGACCCGGATTGTGGGGGCAATATGCTGGCTCTGTTAAAAAGTGCTATTGCTAACATGTTGTAAGCCACCCTGAGTCTAAGGAGAAGGGCGGCATAAAAATTGAATAAATAAATAAATTGAATAAATAAATAATACAGATAGTCCTCAGATTACAGTGACAATTGGAACCACGACTGTCATCACTAGACATTCATTGGTGTTCTGTCGGGCTCTCTGGTAGACTCCTCCCAAAAATTCACAGGTACAAATTTCAGACACACACGTTTGAAAATTCAAAACAATGTTTTTTATAATGAAAATTCACTTAAACCAAGCCCTCTTTTGGTATAGCAAAGAGCACTCGTCTCCAAACAAACTGGTAATTTGTACAAGTCCCTTATCAGTTCTGTGATACTTAGCTTGCAGCTGTGAGGCAATTCACAGTCCTTCTTCTTTCACAAAGTGAAACACATTTTGCCCTGGTTTAATTTCAAAGCGGCGAAAAATCAGCACACAAAAAGTCAAAGTCAGTAAAGCAGTCACGAAACACAATGATCAGATAATCCTCCACAATGGCCAAACCCACAGGCTGCTATTTATAGCAGCCTCACTAATTACTATAGCCCCATCCAACCACAGGTGGCCTCATTTTCTTTGATAATAATCTCTCAGTTGTTGCTGCCTATGCATCGCTCTCCACATGCATGGCTGTATCATTAACTCTTGTTGAGGAGCTAGATAATTGATCTTCTGAGCTGTCTGCCACTCTCCTCCTCCCTGTCACTCATGTCTTTTTGGTCAGAGGAGCCTTCATCATCAGATTCCACGGGGGGGCAAAACAGGCCTGCAGCATGTGGATGTCTCCCCCACATCCAGAGTCCTTGGGGCAGGAGCTGGGCCAGAGCTAACCACAACAATTGGGAACCTTCAGTTTTGAAAGACTATAGTATCATGCTCTGGAAAGAGTTCCTAGAACAGCAACTAGTGTGACTAAAAAGGCCAATCTGAGAGTGGCAATCCCTTCCCCACTGAGTGCAGATCCATTCTGGCCCCTGCCTGGCCCCTGGATTTTACTAGTTCCGGGTCAACCTCTTTGCCGTAGCCTGCCGAACAAGTGTCTCCTCGAAATGGAGAAGGCCTTGCTGCGTCTTTAGCCTCCAAGCTGAATTATCAGAGGTCAAGGTTTCCCAGCTATTAATGTCCATTCCGAAGGCTCTTAAATCCCTCTTACAGTCCCTCTGAACAGTCATTAAATGAACTGAATAGTCAAGGACTATTCTCTCCCCCCGCCCCCCATGATTATTTCTTTTTCAAGAGTTTCATTTCATCCACTCAATTTCTCCTATTTTCATGAGCAAAGATTAATTTTGCATGATTGGCAGCTAAATTATCAAATAACAGAGCAAGTCAAGACTATTATGGAATTGTCTTCCCCAACACCACTTGAACCTGGCTACTTTTACAAGCTAGAAGTCAATGAGCAGCAGCGGATGAGCAAAGCTTTGCCCCGTGTTATTGGCGGCATCTCCGCAAAGTGTTCGGAAACTTCAGATTGTGCAGAATGCAGCTGCGAGAGCAATCATGGGCTTCTCTAAATATGCCCATGTCACACCAACACTCCGCAGTTTGCATTGGTTGCCGATCAGTTTCCGGTCACAATTCAAAGTGTTGGTTATAACCTATAAAGACCTTCATGGCACCGGACCAGATTACCTCAGGGACCGCCTTCTGCCGCACGAATCCCAGCGGCCAGTTAGGTCCCACAGAGTGGGTCTTCTCCGGGTCCCGTCAACTAAACAATGCCGCTTGGCGAGACCCAGGGAAAGAGCCTTCTCTGTGGCGGCCCCGGCCCTCTGGAACCAACTCCCCCCAGAGATTAGAATTGCCCCCACCCTCCTTACCTTTCGTAAGCTACTTAAAACCCACCTCTGCCACCAGGCATGGGGGAATTAAGATTTCTTCTCCCCCTAGGCCGTTACAATTGTATGCATGGTATGTTTGTATGTATGTTTGGTTTTGTATATTAAGGGGTTTTAATTCGCTTTTAGCATTGGATTATTATTGTATACTGTTTATGATTGCTGTTAGCCGCCCCGAGTTTTCGGAAAGGGGCGGCATATAAATCCAATAAAACCTGAAACTTGAAACAACTCCCCCTTCTGTAACTTCAGAGTAGCCCAGGAGCAGCTTGGGAATTTTTGCAGACTCCAAATAACCCATCAAGAGGCTTGTGGAAGAATTAAAGAAACACAGAGAGAACTGTTTGCTTGTTCTGGAGCCGGGTTACTTTCCCGTCTGACCCTGCTTGTTCCCCCCACATTAGAGGAAACTAGTTTCAGTATTCTACATGCAGGCCCTGTTCATTGGCAAGCCACAATTGTGGATCCTAATGACAATCCATATCAAGGTGGTGTTTTCTTTCTGATAAATATTATTTATATTATCTACTATATTGATATTATCTACTGTAACTACCTCTAGTAAAACTAGTTAGAACTTTTATATTGCTCAAAATATTCTGGTTAGACTAGACTAGACTGGACCTTGGAGGTCTTCTAGTGCAACCCCTTGCTTAAAGCAGGAAACCCTCAGACAAACAATTATCCAACATCTTAAAAATTTCCAGTATTGGAGTATTCACAAATTCTTGTTCAAGTCATTGATGTTGAAGAGTACTGGGTCTAAAACAGAGCCTTGGGGTACTCTACTTCAGTGTTTTTCAACCAGTGTGCCGCAGCACACTAGTGTGCCGCGAGACATGGTCAGGTGTGCCGCGAAGCTCAGCAAGAGAGAGAAAGAGAGAGAGAAAGAAAGGAAGAGAGAGAGAGAGAAAGAAAGCAAGAGAAAGAAAGCAAGAGAGAGAGAGAAAGAAAGCAAGAGAGAGAAAGAGAGAGAGAAAGAAAGCAAGAGAGAAAGAGAAAGAAAGCAAGAGAGAGAGAAAGAAAGCAAGAGAGAGAGAAAGAGAAAGAAAGAGAGAGAGAGAGGGAAAGAAAGCAAGAGAGAGAGAAAGATAGGCAGGGAAGGAGGGAGAGATAGAAAGAGCAAAAAAGAGAGGAAGGAAGAGAGAGAAAGAGGGAGAGAAATAGAGCGAAAGGGAGGAAGAGAAAGATTTTTTTTGTCCAAACTTTTTTTAGCCCCCCCCAGTCCCCCCCCCCGCTCAATGTGCCCCATGATTTTGTATATGTAAAAAATGTGCCGCAGCTCAAAAAAGGTTGAAAATCACTGCTCTACTTTATACTTCCCTCCACGTAGATGCAGTTCCATTGAGCACTAAACATTGTGCAGTTGGTCAGCCAGTTTCAAATCTATCTGGTAGTGTTTCTGTCTAACCCACATTTTTCTACTTTATCTAGTTGAAGGCTATAGTCTACTTTATCAAATGCTTTACTAAAGTCCAAGTAAATTGCATCAACAACATCCTTCTGGCCCACTAATTTACTTACCTTGTCAAAGAATGCAATAAGATTAGTTTGGCATGATCTGTTTTTGACAAAGCCATGTTGGCTTTTGTTATTACTGTACTTTGCTTCTAGGTGTTTGTTGATTCGTTGCTTATCTTTTCCAGAATCTTTCCTGGTATTGAGGTCAAGCTGACAGGTCTGTAATTTCCTGGTTCTATTTTTTCCCCCCGTTTTTGAAGATGGGAACTACATCAGCTCTTTTCTAGTCTTCTGGCGGTTCCCTGGTGTTCCAGGATCTTTGAAAGATATAGTTCAGCGGTACTGGGATCTGGTCTGCCAGTTCCTTCAGAACCTTAGGGTGTAATCCACCTGGTTCTGATGATTTTAACTTGTCTAGGGTAGACAGGTGTTCATTACCATTTTCTTCCCTATTTTAACGTGTGTTCCTAATTCCTTTTTTGTGGTACTGTTTTTGATAAGTTGACTGTTTTTTCCTCCTTTGTATAGACAGATGCAAAAAACAAGTTAAGTAGCTCTGCTTTCTCCCTGATGTTTGCCACCTTCTTGCCACTTTCTCCCAGCAACAGACCAATTGTTCTTTGACTTTTTTCTTGTATTTTATATGTTGGAAGCAGATTTTTGATATTTTTTTTACTTTTGTCGCAAACCTTTGTTCACTGTGAGCCTTAGTTTCCCTCATTTCATCTTTACAGGCTCGGACTATTTGCTGATATTCTGCCCCCCCCCTTCCACTCTTTATACTCGTCCTTTTTGTCTTTAAATTTGTCAATTCTTTATGCAGCCATGCTAGTTTCTTTTGAGAGCTATTATTTTTCTTCTTCATTGGTATTAAGATAGATTGGGCTTTTATAATCTCACTTTTCAAAATTTCCCAAGCTTCTTGAGTTGTTTTCCCATTGAGGATTCTCATCTATGGAATCCTTCCCAAGTTCTCTAAGTTTATTGAAATTATCTCTCTTAGTCCAAGACTCTAGTTTGACTTTGTTCTGCTGCTTGTGTTTGCACAATGTTAAATTCCAATATTACATGATCACTTCCCCCCAAAGTTCCTGTAGCTTCAATACCTTCTATCATTTCATCTCCATTGTTCCCTTTTCTACTTTTTTGGGGGGGGGGGATTTGTCTGCTAGGTTTGTTAGGAACCTGTTGTATCTTCCACTTGGTGCAGAGTGTGTATCCCCCATTACTATTGTGATGTGTTCTGTTCTGGTTTCTGGTAGAACTTTAGCTATTACAAATAACTCTTACTAAATGCAGTATTTCATAAACAAAGAAACTCCATCTTTATTTCTCTTCCCTTCCGTATTCAAAATACAGTTCATACTAGCACATTCCTCTTCCTCCCATTATCTTTCTTAATTGCATTCCTCATACATTCTTCCCAGCCTAATCCGTTTAATAAGATTTATGTACTCACAGCATATTCAAAAACAGCAGAAATGACTGTAAATTACCCCTACAACATTGAAACTCCACCCTTCTTCCCCACTGACCCCGACATACCAAATACATCACTCCAGTATTTAACCCATTCCTCCCCTTAATATCTTCTTCCAAACCCCTGTTCCTTACATTTTTGGACCCTTCTGAATTTAGGATTGACCCAGCAAACGTCTGATTCTTCCTTGCTAGATTCTGGACTCATAGCCACATTCTGCGGCTGGTCTCCCACCTGTTCTACTACCTGTAATACCGGGCCCACCACTAATTCATAAACACTATATGTATCAGAGTCCTCAATTTCTTCATCATCCTCCAAATGACCAGGAGTATGTACAATATGTTCCAATTAGTATCTCAGAAAAAAAATTAGAGTCCAAACCTTGGCCTTCTTCCAAGTTCCAATTTATTAACAGAACCATGTTGCTTATGAACTATAGTCAACCCAATACTAACTTTTCCTACAGTTCTCCACTCAGGTTAAGGTTCAGCCCTCGTCCCCACACCCACAAGTTCATCCCATGAACCACTCCGGTTCTCTCAACATCCATGATCCTCCCCTGTACTTCCGGCTGGTGCTGAACAAAGGAGGAACTTGAATCTCTGAAAAGAAGTTGTTATGGCTAGTATTTTTCCCTCTCATGCAACCACCCCTCCCCAATTCCCACAGTACAATTCTACTTGTGGCAGGCTAAAGTCTCTAACTCAAAACAATAGCTTCGGCCTGACAATGTTCTTCCTACATACTGAAAGGATTTACTTCACTATGCTGCAGATGAAAAGTTGAGAGTAGCTTCTTTTAAACAAGCCAATGGCTATAGGCCAGTATATATGTAAAGGAACAAGACATATCCTTGGCATATCCTTGACATCAATTAGGCAAACATATTGAATTCTTTACCCTTACAATACAAAGAAGCAATTTCTCTTTATGTGCAGATAACATATGGAACTTGTATCAAAGTAATAAAAGGACAGATGAAGAACTGTTGACAAGGTCTTGCTATTCTGCATATTTATCTGAAGATAATTAAGATTGCTTATTAATGTTAAAAGTTTACACACTAAGGGATTCATTACATAGCTATTAAGGGATTAATTTAGCATTGGATCCATTACTTTTACTTGTTCTTGGGATATGTCACATAAAAATATTCTACAATATCCTTCAAAGGCAAATGTAAACTCTGAGACCGCCTTGTACCTCATAGTTCCCAGTGACCAGTAAGATCCCAAAGAGCTGGTTTCCTCCAGGTCCCATCAACTAAACAGCTAAATAAATATTGAACACAGCTGTACTAATGAAAGGACAAGGGCCTAGAGCAGTGGTTCTTAACCTGGGGGTCGGGACCCCTTTGGGAGTTTTTTTAAAATTATTTTTTATTAATTTTTAACAAATTTATATACACACAACATAAAACAGTGCATAGTGAAATGTGCCCACCACCCAGACACACACATATTCCATACCACCAAACCGGGGGTGTTTCTTGTATAGTCCACTTGACCCCTTTGGGAGTTGAATGACTGTTTCACAGGAGTCGCCTAAGACCATGGTAAAAGACAAATTTCCCAAGGTGTTAGGAAATAAAGCTTCTATTCTGACACCTTGGAAAATATTTTTACAATCCAACCAATCAGGTGTTTACAGTGGGGGTGTCCCTCTGGCCTTCCTGCCAATCAGCTTAAAGCTCTGTTGGGAGAATTGGCACTAGACTTATGGTTGGGGGTCATTACAAAATGAGGAACTGTACTAAGGAGTCATGGCATTAGAAAGGTTGAGAACCACTGGCGAGGCAACTCTTCTCTGTAACAGCTCCAATACAGGAGCTTGCCTCCAGAGATAGCTCTGACACCCTTGGGTTTGGTTTTCCATTGAACAGTTAAATTTTATTCTTTCTGAAAGAGTGTTTATGACTTGACCTATATATGAGTTCTTGATTGGGTGGGCAAATTTCTTTCTACACTGGTACCTCTACTTATGAACTTAATTCGTTCGGTGACTAATAATAATAATAATAATAATAATAATAATAATAATAATAATAATAACAACAACAACAACAACAACAACAACTTTATTGTCATTGTCAAAGCAACGAATTGTCATCGGCAACAAAAGTCGTGTGACACCCAGAGACAAGTCCCACCATACATAAAATCAGAATAGGTAAATTTAAAAATAGAATAAAAAATAGAATAAAATGTCCCACCCACTTAAGACTAGGTTCTTAAGTAGAAAGGTTTGTAAGAAGAAGCAATTTTTCCCATAGGAATCAATGTAAAAGCAAATAATGTGTGCGACTGGGGAAACAACAGGGAGGGTGGAGACCCTGTTTTCTCCCAGGAGATTCCTAGAGGCTCCACAGAGGCTTCTCCCTACCTTTTCTGGCCCTGTTTCCTCCCAGGAGATTCCTAGAGAGGCACCATGGAGGCTTCTTTCTGTCTTTTCTGCTTAGTTTCGGAGGCTCGGGTATGTAAGTGGAAAATGATTCTTGAGAAGAGGCAAAAAAATCTTGAACACCTGGTTCTTATCTAGAAAGGTTCGTAAGTAGAGGCATTCTTAGGTAGAGGTACCACTGTATTGTTATATGAAAGGAGAGGGAGAGGCAGGGGGGAGGAAGAAGAAGTGGAGGGAGGGGAGAAATAGTAAGACTAAGAAACTGTGTTAACCCTATATATATTTCAAATGTAGAGCAAGCCTCTTACAGTAATTCATAACCAAGAACACAACATTCTCATAAAGATTTTGAGTAGGCAAGCTTATCGCATGGGAAAAAATTGAGTTAGGCTACAGAATTTTAAAATTGAATTCAACAGTGAATATATTAAAGTAGGTCACCCAATTGAAGTGTGGTCCTTTTTCTGGGCCTTGGGTTAATAACGATACTAACAGCATAATTAATACTACAAAAAAGGCCCATCTGTTCTTGTTCTGCGATATTTTGGAATGCCCATTTTGTGCAGAAAATTCCATCATGGTGCAAGCAATGGTAGGAAGGAATGAGACATGCTTATTTTATTGGAGATGCTTTGTAATACAAAAGATAAAAGGCTTTGGATAAAAAATATTTTTGCTTTTATATTTCTTTCAGAAATTTCCATATAATTTCATAAAGTAAAACGAAAGTCATTATATATATGACTTTTCTCTTATTATATATATGAATTCTCTGGCTTACAAGGCAGAGGCCCCAGGATCAAATCCCAGTAAGGGTATGGCTAGCTGATGAGGCCAGAACAAGGCCAAAATAGCGCTATCCTAGTCTCCCTTAATTTTAATATTCAGCAAGATTGAGCCGGGGTGGCGCAGCAGGTAGAGTGCTGTACTGCAGGCCACTGAAGCTGACTTGTAGATCTGAAGGTCAGCGGTTCAAATCTCATCACCAGCTCAAGGTTGACTCAGCCTTCCATCCTTCCGAGGTGGGTAAAATGAGGACCCGGATTGTGGGGGCAATAGCCTAGCTCTGTTAAAAAAGTGCTATTGCTAACATGTTGTAAGCCGCCCTGAGTCTAAGGAGAAGGGCGGCATAAAAATCGAATAAATAAATAAAATAAATAAATAACTTGTTGCTTGTATCCTAAGATTATATATATATGTTTGTGTGTGTGTTTTATGTCGGATCACCTTGGTATATTGAAGGAACGTCACAGCTCCTTTTTGCCTCTAGGCCCAACCCAGGACCATTTCAAGGCAGTTAATTTATTCATAGCCGACAACTATATTCTGTATGTATCTAAAAACATTTGATATATATATATGTGTGTGTAGATTGTTCTGAGTTCGGGTTTTGCCCCGTGTAATAATGTAATACTCAAAATATTACACGGGGCAAAACCCGAACTCAGAACAATCTACATACATATACCCGTGAAAATCTACGAAAACATATATATATACATATACATATATACATATATACATATATACATATATACATACATACATACATACATACATACATACATACATACATACAGTAAGACCTCACCTATCGCTGGTGTTACATTCCAGACCCGGCCGCGATAGGTGAAATCCGCGATGGGGAATCGACTTTAAGTATTTATATTGTACTGTAATTGTTTGGTAAGTTTTCATTGTTTTAAGTGTTTATAAACCCTTCCCACACAGTATTTATTTTAGATACAGTATTTAAATACAGTATTTACAATTTTAGATTTTTTTTTTTTGAAAAACCTGCCGATTGACTTCCTCAGAAACCCGCGAACCAGCGAAGATCCGCGAATGATTTTTCTCATTAATATTTCTTGAAAACCCGCGATGAAGTGAAGCCGCAGTAGGTGAAGTGCGATATAGCGAGGGACTACTGTATATACATACATATATACACACACACACACCCTTTAAATATTGAACGGAGAGTGAAGTGTAGCTAATCACAGAACTGAAACATAAAATTCAATTAATGTAACAAATTGCTCTTATGACTGATACTTTAGTATGGTCTCACTGACTACAATGTGTCTTTATAGATATATAAGTATGACTTACAACAGTTCATTTAGTGACCATTCAAACTTACAGCAGTACTGAAGTGACTTATGACCACTTTTCACACTTACGATGTTCCAGCATCCCAATGGTCACATAATCAAAATTCAGATGCTTGGCAAGTGGTTCATATATATGCTGGTTGCAGTGCCCGGGGATCATGACCTCCTGGTAAGTAAAATAAGTGAGGAAGCTAGATTCATTTATCAACCATAATACTACCTTAATAAATACAGTGATTCATTTAACAACTGTGGCAAGAAAAGTCATAAAATGGGGCAAAATTAACTTAAAACTGCTTGCTTAGCAACAGAAATACTGGGCGCAATCGTGGTAATAATTCCAGCACTACCTGTATGTATTTTATTTGTCATCTGCCCAAAGTTGCTAGGGCAGGCAAAAGGAAAATGTGGTAAACAAATAAATCTTAAAACTGAAACTAAAACTAGAGAATGAAAATAACTATTTTCAAATTTAGGAGCTCTAAAAAAATTTTTTAAGTTAAACAAAAGATAAAAATGATATTGTATAGTGTTAAGGAAATAACTGATGATTAACTCGACTGCTGAAAACTGCAGAAATTTGTAGAAAAATAAAGCACCCTGGAAACTTAGAAAACAACATCAACGAAGCTGACCCATTTTTAAATATCTGCGTAAAAAATTCAAAGGAGTAACAGGCCTTTATTTAAAATTAGTGAAATGTGGTTTACATCATTCTTTTTTAAAAGGAATCTAGGAGCAACCTAGATGACACAACCTATTCATACTCTGTTCTTTTAGAAGTGTGCGTGCGTGCATGCATGTGTGAGTATATGTGTGTATATATATATATATATATACAGTATATACATCTTGGTTTCTCTAAGTGAATTCATAAATGCATATAGCAGTGCAAATATACTTGTAAAAAGCTTCCAAATTCCAAAACAAGTTCATTGTTTTTTTAAATTGTTATCTTCATGGACCACTTCTACAATTTTAAGGAAACCCTTCATCAATACAGAATTTCTCTCCCTTTACATCTGGGAAACTGAACATTACTCCTGACTGCAAGTTTTATAACATTTTCTTATCAATTCCCCTTGTTCATATCTAGGAATTTTCAAACATTGAACATATTGTATAAAATCAAAGATGACTTTCCATTAAAAATAAAATTTTCATTTTTCAAGAGTTATCCCTCCTTAAAGACGTAACTTTTAAACTAGCAGTTATAGTTACATTTCATTTCACACTGGAAACTGTACTTAAGTCATTCGTACAACAGGTGTACGTAGGTGTGTACCCTTCTGTCAGCGATCTTGTTATGGAGATTAACAGATAAATGAATGAAATGCAGTTGTGGAGATATAAAAATCATCATCTTTTTGCATACTACCTGCTGCAGTTATTAACTGCTTTAGAAGGAACTCATTACAATTTTTGTAATTAAAATTTGCATTTTTTTAAAGTTTATCTGGATAAATTTCTTCTATCAGTTACCATTTATAGCATACATTTTCCCCAAAATACCAAAACTGTTGCAGAGCATTAAAATTTAACAGAAATAAGCATTGTTTTCCAATTTTATGTAATTCATTATGCTCAAGTGGAGTATTTGGTTCCAGTTAGGTTTTTAAACCTGAAATCATTTACATTCAATTCTAAATGGCAACATTTCCTGTTATTAATTTAAAAGTTAAAAATGGAGCAAACTTTATATAAATAAAAATTGAGTGCCATTTATTTGCATATTATAGGAGAAAATACCAAATTCCTTTTCTGTTTAAGGAATTTAGATTTCAAAAAATACAGACTTGGACACATGCATTCCTCCATGTAATGCCTCTCTTAGTAAAAATTCTGCATCCTTGCAAGGAAAGGATTAAGAAATCTCAAGACACAGTAAGGATGTAAGACTAGCCAATACAAATACAGATTTATAAATGCAGAAAAGTGATTTAATAAGAACTACTGGATGCTTCCATATGGACACGAAAAAGAAAAAAAAAGCATAAACAAGGAACATGACTACCTCAAAGTACACTGGCTCATGAATCTTTCTATATGTTAACATGGAAAAAAAAAAGATGAAGCATACCTTAAGCACACCAAATCATACTCGGGTTTGGTCACTCTTGCCTCCTTGATTTTTTTTGTAGATCCAATCCAAATGCTACGAAGTTTATCACTGCACTTCTCACAAGTCTTTTCTCTCCTTACTTTGCATGTAACCTCAACTGATTAAGCAACTGCTGTCCCAACCCACGCTATTTATGAGTGCCGCATCCTTCTATCTTGGTTTTTATGCACTTGTGTTTTTATCAGTTGTCAAGGAAACACCAGATTTCTACTGCTGCAGCTTTGTGTTTAGATCAGTTATGGTAAAGACAATATCATCTTGAAATGTAGAAGCAACTCATCTAATTTGCTCATAAGCCTTGAGCTCACAATTTGTTGCTAACACTGAAGCATTTAGCTTTTTAAAATAATATTTTTGTTATTAGACATCTAAATGTACAGAAAAAGTAATTCTAACCTGTATATTGTATTTATAAGTATTATTACTCCCAAGAAATGGATAACTTGCAACTGCTCATATCCACCATGGCAGCCATTTTGTGGAAATTACCAGGATGTTTTGTCAATATTACAAATATGTTGACCAGCCCCAAACTTCTAAGTTTGGGCTCCACTTGAAAAACTAAGCTATCCAATCCTACCCACCACTACCACCCAACAGCATTTACTTTTTAAAGATTTCTCATTTGCCTGTCAACATCTGCTCACATCCTAACCAAAGAAAAACAGAGAGAAAAAAATAACTCCCTAACTGTAGCATTATTGCAAAAATTATGGATAAAAAATTCAGTGAACCTTAAACCAATCAAATAACCATGAGTAAATAATGGCCCATTATGCCAAGCCTTCTATTGGTAGAAAATACAGTAAAGACAAGCAATAAGCTTTCTAAAAAACTAACTGCAGGAGGAACAGTGGAAAAAAGCCACTTGTTAACTTTGTTGCTTCACATATTAAACAAACAAAATATATAATCTTGGATTCTATTTCTAAAATCTCTAAAAAAATCAAAAAACAGGACAAGAAAATCTCATTAAGTACCTGAAGTATACTCTACCTAAATTTGGAGACTATGTATATTGCATATTAGTTTTATATGTAATATATTGAGGTAGTAGACTCAATAGATTTGGCAGTCATTTTAGCCAATTGTGCTATTTATAAGGTAAGAAGATATCAAAGATCTGGCAGTCTGAACGCTTAACAAATGTCTTGACAAGTAACCTAGAACTAAGGAGAAATTTACTGACAATTAAGATTACACTGATTAATTGTATCAGAGGAATGGTTTGTCTCCAGAAGTTGGGGGTGCTCCAACCATGAAGGTTTTTCAAGAGAAATGGGACAACAATGTGTATGAAAGAGTATAGAGAAGAACAGGGGTGGGTTCTAACTTACCTCGCTATAGATTTGCTTCCTCCCCCACTGCAGGGATGCTCCTCATAGGCACACGCATGCTTCATGCACACAATGCACATGTGCAGTGCTGAAAATAATTTTTAAAAAACTGAACACCGCATGCAGTGCCAGAAACTTGGCAGCAACCACTGACTGGCACCAACCGAACCAGATCCGTGATGTCATTGTGACATCACCAACAGGTTGCTTACTGGTTCAGATGAACTGGCCCAAACTAGGAAGAACCCACCCCTGGAGCAGAGGTGTCAAACTTGTATCATCATGTGACTTTATCCGGGCATGGCCGGGCCAGCACGTGACACATCCAGCCTGCAGGCCACAAGTTTGATAGCCCTGGTGTAGGGTCTCCTGCTTGAGCAGAAGGTTAGACTAGAAGACCTCCAAGGTACTTTCCAGCAGTTAATTATTCATTGCAAAACTGACGAACTATGACTGAATGCACTTTCCTGCACAGCCTAAAGTGTTGTGTTTCCTTGTGCACTCAGCTGTATAATGAAGCAAGAACTGATGTTTTTCTAGCAGCTCTCCATATGTCAGCCAGCTGCATTTTGTTAAAGTACAACAAAGCTGTTCTATATTTTACATGCTAAATATACTTAAAGAGCAATCAGGATATAAGCTTCTGCGGGCATAACTCTTTCAATGCAGCTACTTGGAAGAATTTACGATTCACCTGCCAATGGGTTATTCATGTCAGTTAAACTACTATGAATGTATTCAGATATTTTTGTTTTACTCAAAGTAAAATCCACTGCCGCAAGAGTTGTGGTTATGATTACCATACTAATTTACATACTTTACAGAAGCATCACATAAACATAGCAGTAGACTATGTTTAATTTCTTGTTAACAGATGTTCCAAAATAATCCATGGGACAACTACATAAAAGAAATATGAAACCTTTAGTCTAAATCCACAACTTACCAAGGAAAATAATTCTTTGCACTGGAAATCAATCACAATTCCTTTGATCTTCAAACAGTGATTTAACATATTTAAATATTTTTCTCAATGTCCCTTGACTGAGTTCTACAGTGTTTCCCTGGAAACAGATATTTTAAAAAATCAGTGGAATTCCCTTTTTGAGTAAACATATACAGAAATAAGCATTATAATAATCTAGTATATTTCATTTTTTAATTTATCTTACACAAATATACAGTATATTCCATTTAAAGTTACATACTTTTGCACAAATTTGAAATGACTTACAGATAAATAACACACAAACATAAGCTACTACAGTTTTTAAATAAAAAGGACAAAAAATGTTAAAAATCTATGGTAGATTTTAAAAAATCCATTTTGAAGTAAATGTAAAGCTTGGTTCCTTCTGTTTTTAAAGGCACGTCATTCTGGTTTCCTTGGCTGCAATACAAAAATTATTTACTATTGCCTTCTTTTGCAACATTTTTCCACACATCATAAAGTTTAAAGCCTGGGATTTATTTCCTAGCTGTCTCTCATTCAACATGAATCAGGTCTCAGGTCATCAGTGCCCAAAAATTATACTGTTTCTTAAAACTGCATCCTTTTCCGCAACCTGAATCTGTACTATCAACATCCCTAACTAAAGTTTCTTTGGTTCTTTTTTTAAAGTTTAGTACTACATATAATATTGGAGAGATGGAATTTTGGGAGGAGAGGTGGAAGGTAGAAAGTAAAGAAACTCCTCAAAGCACATTAATGATATGGAAATTTGGCATATGTATCTGCTAGGATTTTGGTACTGTATTGTGATTTGTTATTTACATGTTTTATCTTAAGATGGAGAAAAATAAAAATTACACCCAACATCCCTAACCAAAGTAATAGTTAAAAAAAAGTAAAATAAAATTTGGAAGGAAAATCACAACGTCAACTTCGCTGTCCTGAATCAGTCAGATGAGCGGCCTATAAATCTAAGTAAGTAAGTAATCTCATTTATTCGGAAGGAGTGTTAAAACCAAGATATTCATTCATAAGCAGGCTTACCGCCTTGATTCCCGCCCATATGCTTAGGCCCCTCCCATCTGTCAGGTCAGTACCATTCCAAGGTTATCTTGGAGGGGGGGAATTTCCCCAAGGAAGGAACGAATAAGGAACAGTTAGTTCCTTATCAACCTACAGCTTCAAAATCATCAAACACTCTCAGTTCCACCTTGCACCGAATACTTATCGGATAATGAAATTAACACCGGGAGAGTCACTATTATTCTTTCTCTCCCCCCCCCCCCAAGGTAGACACATAGAGCAGTCCATCACGGCCCACTGTGAGGTGAGAAAGCATCACGGTCCAAAATTCGCCTGTTTAAAGCTTCAAAGGCAGACAAGATGGCGGCGGGCGACTGAGCGCCAAATTCTCGATCAGCGCCTGCGCGGAAGATCCGCCGGCGCATGGCGCCGTCCCCGCCGCCGCGCTTGTAAAACGCTTTCCCCCCCATTACCACTTTCTAACCATCGCGGCGCGGAATGAACGACCATGCAGTTGGCCGTGCGAGGTCAGAGAGCTGTGGCGCTGCTGCACTTCCTCTGCTTCATCTGGGCGACCTTCGCCGTGACTCAAAATTGGGGGTTCCCCAAGCCGGTCAGGAAAGTGCACGACGAGTCTTATGGCGGCCAGTGGAAATACCTGACTTTCCTCAACCAGGTGGGCGCGCGACACGGAAAGCGCGCGCCCAACTCAGCCTTAGCTCCTTCGCACGTGGCAGAGGAGGGGCTTTGGGAAGGGTGAACCAATGACAGCGAGGCTAGGCGGGGCGAGAGGGGGGGAGCTTACCTTAAAGTAGGGGTCTCCAACCTTGGCCACTTTAAGACTTATGGACTTCAACTCCCAGAATTCCTCAGACAGCTTGGCTGGCTGAGGAATTCTGGGAGTTGAAGTCCACAAGACTTAAAGTTGCCAAGATTGGAGACCCCTGCTAAGGTTCAGTGTAGTACAAATAAAGCCAAATCCTGGGGATCCTTTCTTAGACCTAATTTTTCAATCTGACTAGTTAGGCTACAAAATTCCCATCCGATGGCCGTTCTGGCTGGGAATTCTGGAAAGTGCAGTCCAGAACACGTGGAAGTTGGAAGTTAAGAGGCAGAGCCAAGAATACCTTCAATCGGTCTGGTGTCCTTAGAAAATTAACGAAGGGAAAATCAGACCCAGCAGAAGTTTAAATTTTGACAGCCAATAATGACTGGGAATTTTGAGAGTTTAAAAATGCCGTGTGATGAGTGGAATAAAAACTCAGTTTGGATTCATTTCTGTTGCACTTATAAGTAAACATTTGAGTTTACCTTTATGTGTAATATTGTATGATTCTTTAATTCGTTGAGGTTTTGTAAGAGGTGATTTTTAGTAATATTCATTGATGTGGTGTGGAATAAATATTCCTATTGTATTGCACTTTTAAGTAAGCATTTGAGTTTACTTATACGTGTAATATTGTATTGATTTATTATTTATTTCTTCATTGATGTCCTTTTATCCATTTGTTTATTGACATCCTTTTATCCAGTACCTATTAATATCCTTAACTGGTTTTTTTGAAAAAATATTGTACTATTGTGCTGTTAGTGACTAACTGATGGTATGTGCAGTGGAAGAAATTATTATGTTACCATGGCTCCTTATCTCTTTCTGCTGCTAAAACCAGCCTGCTAGAATAACCGTTGGCTCAACATGGCTATACCTAAAAACTGTTTCATTGCATTTCCCCAAAATGGAGTTTTTGGGATTTTCAAACCAAGATGGGTACCAAAGTCTTCATTTGTGGCTAGATCAGTTGTAAAGCAATTATGTCTCTAATATGGATCCTCTGCTAATGCTCAGACCGCTTTGATCAAAACTTGGTAAACTATGGCCTTTTTCTTTGGTGATTCTGGGTGCAAGAGACCAAAGACTCATTGCTAGTTGCAATGGTAAATTGTTCATTCCCTTCAGTTGTTGCTGAGTTACTTTTGCCACCACATTGGAAATTCTACAAACTTCAATCTAAATTGTCAGCAAAGCACTGGGTATGGAGCAATCGATTTAGATTAGATTCACAGGTCTCACTTTTGAGGTCCTTTCAAGTATCTGGTATAGTGTACTGAAGAAATCTTGATTAAGGAACATAGATATAAGAGATTAAAAAAATATCCCAAGTCATAGCTTTTAACTTTAAATATTATTCTTGGATTATAAATAATGGAAAGAAAAATGTATGCTCCACCTTGAATATAACTTCTTTGAATTCATAGCTTCTACAGACAGTGCTGTTCTTAATGTGTGTCACAGTTGATGCTGTAGCTCTGTTTGTCCCTTCCCAAGACAAGAAAGTGTCATCTATAGTGCTGCCTATTAGAGATTTCATCTTCTCTGCATATGTATTCCCTGTCGGCTTAGTAAGTAATTACAATATCTGCTATTATGTAAATAATTCCGTACTGTACTATAAGTCCATTAAATTGAGTCACATTTGCTTAAAGCAGAGGTGGGGAATGATGGCCTTGAGCACAGAATTTTTGGGAGTGGAAGTCCACAAGTCATAAAATAGAATAGAATAGAATTCTTTATTGGCCAAATGTGATTGTCATTGCCAGGAATTTGTCATTGGTGCATATACTCTCAGTGTACATAAAAGAAAAAAATACATTTGTCAAGAATCATGAGGTACAACACTTAATGATTATCATAGGGGTCAAATAAGCAATGTGGAAACAATCAATGTTAATAAAAGGACCATCATTCCTCCAGCCTTGGCTTAAAGGTGCATGAGATTTTAGATGGTTTTCTTAAGATCCTTTCCATAATCACAGTAAACAAGTATATCAACTTGCTTACAGATAAAATCAACAAACCAACATTGATTTCTCAATGGTAATCTCATCAGGGTAGGCTGGTTATCATTTATTTTATCCTCCCACATAGCAACAAAAAAAAAAGTTCACTGTGGCATCGCCGAAGAAAATTGGTGGTTTTGTTCTTTAAAGCAGTCATTTGAGATTTTGGCCTATTGAAGAACAAAGAACAGATAGTAGTCAGTAAATGGTCAATTCTCATAATAAAGGAGCATAAACAAAGAAACGTGCAGAGTTCGGTGCTAGCAAAAGAAATATTAAATTTGAAAAACATTTAGATTTGTCTTGGGAGAAACTTCAGGAAAAAAAAGTGCAGCTCTACAAGAGTTGGCTCAGAATTTGGTGATTGCGCCATTCTATGACTCTTTTTTTCTTCCTAGTTATATGTCCCACAACACTGAATGTAGAGTTCTCTCTCTGCAGCCCAGTATTCATGAATATGTTACCACAGCATACAGGAAAATCATAAACAGACACACACACACATGCTACTTACACAAAAAAAATAAACCTTCAATGGCCATTACTGCTAAAGGGGTTAGAAAGAATTTTCTCTGCAGGCTTTTATTATATACAGGTACTTAATAACAGCTCATTTAGTGACCGCTCAAAGTTACATCATTGAAAATGGTAACATGACCATTTTTCACACTTACGACCGCTGTAGCATTTACATGGTAACGTGACTTGCATTTGAATGCTGGACCACTGACTCACATTTATGACAGTTGCTGTATCTCAAAGTCATGTGACTCCCTTTTCTTTTCCCCCCCTTTTTGGGGGGGTATAACATTTTTCTTTATTTTTCTTGCAACATACAATAAAACAACATGAGCAGTAAAAAACACAAAATCAATGCTTAACATAATAATTAATGATATTTCTTTGATACGTTTAACATTCAGAAAGAAAGAAAGAAAGCTAATAATACTTTCAATGTGTACTTTTTATCCACTTCTTTGCTAATTAAAATTATCTACACATGAGATATATTTCATCTACAGATAACAATATTATGAAATTTAGTCCCTTATATTCCCTTTTTCTATTTATAATAAAACATAAACATCTTAACTCAATATCTAATTTAATCCTTTCATCTCTGTACTAACTCCTTATCCAATGCTGCCACCAATTTATTTATTTATTTATTTATTATTTAGATTTGTATGTCGCCCCTCTCCGCAGACTCAGGGCGGCTCACAGCAAGATACAGCAAATCATGACAAATCCAAATAAATTTAAAATCCTTATTTCGTCATCTGGGTCTTTAATAGATTAATATTAAATCATAATGTATTTCTTCAAAAGTAATTTAAAAAAATACTTCTCAATTATTTTTAGTTTTCAACCACTCATAAAACTTTCCTCAAATCTTATAGTAATCACACTCCTCTTTATCTTTAAGTTTTAAAGTAAGCCTATTCATTTCAGCACAATCTAAAATCTTACGTAATATTTCTCTTTCATTTGGAATTTTATTCAGCTTCCAATTTTGTGCATATGCTATTCTAGCTGCTGTTAAAATATGTATAATCAAATATATTTCCTCTTTATGAAATTTTTTCTGGTAAAATACCTAATAAGCCGGGGTGGTGCAGCAAGTAGAGTGCTGTACTGTAGGCTACTGAAGCTGACTTGTAGATCTGAAGGTCAGCGGTTCAAATCTCATCACTGGCTCAAGGTTGACTCAGCCTTCCATATATTTTAGAAAAAATATTCTAAAGTATTTAAAATTGTATGCATATTTTCTTTAATTTGTCTTTTAGGTAAAAATCCATTCTGATCTGAATGTATAAATTCATTTAAGTATCTTTTAAGTCTATTTGCAATAATTGATGCAAAAATCTTATAGTCAACATTTAACAAAGATATTGGCCTATAGTTCTTTACTTTTTGTGTATCTGTCCCTTCTTTCAGTAACAGAGATATATATGTTTCTGTCCAAGTATCCGGAATTTTAGCTTGTATAAATACTTCATTTATCAAATCCAAAAGGATAGGTCCAAATACCTCTTCCCAATACCTTATAAAGCTCAGCTGGTTAGTCCATCAGATCCTGGGGCTTTACCGTTCTTTTGTTTCTTAATAGCTTCCGGCAATTCAATCATTGTTATCTGTTTTCTGACCTCCTGAGGATATTCCCTTAACATCCATTTTACTAACTTAACAACTGCTGTGATTCACTTAACTAATGTGTTCAAGGAAAGTTGTAAAATGGGGCAAAACCTACTTTAAAAATTTCTCACTTAACAACATAAACACTCCGCAGTCTGCATTGATTGCCGATCAGTTTCCGGTCACAATTCAAAGTGTTGGTTATGACCTATAAAGCCCTACTTGGCACCGGACCAGAATATCTCCGGGACCGCCTTCTGCCGCACGAATCCCAGCGACCAGTTAGGTCCCACAGAGTTGGCCTTCTCCAGGTCCCGTCAACTAAACAATGTCGTTTGGCGGGACCCAGGGGAAGAGCCTTCTCTGTGGCGGCCCCGACCCTTTGGAACCAACTCCCCCCAGAGTTGCCCCCACCCTCCTTGCCTTTCGTAAGCTCCTTAAAACCCACCTCTGTCGTCAGGCATGGGGGAATTGAGACTTTTCCTCCCCCTAGGCTTATGAAATTTATGCATGGTATGTTAGTATGTATGATTGGTTTTTAAATTGGGGTTTTAAATTAACTTAAATATTAGATTTGTTTACATTGTATTATTATTGCTGTGAAGCGCCCGAGTCTGCGGAGAGGGGCGGCATACAAATCTGATTAATTAAAAAAATAAAAAAATTAATGCCAGGCTCGATTATGGTCGTAGGTTAAGCACTACCTGTATTAAACCATCTTGCTTCATTCCAAAACTGTTCTAATAAAGATACTGCCATTTGAGGTACCGGCATATAGAAAGGATCTCAAGAAGGATGAATAAAATAGCTTTTATTATTTTATTAGAAATATCGTTGAAGAACCAGTTTAATTTAGTGGTTAAGGAACCTTGCTAGAAAACCAGCGATTGGGAGTTCTAATCCCTCTTTAGGCTCAAAACCAGATTCTCTCCTAGCCCTAGGAAAGAAGCAATTGCAAACCAAGTCTCAAAATGTTGCTAAAATTTGAGGGACTTTCCCAATGCCCAAGCAGTTGCCAGGAATCAGCACTGACTAAAAGGCATTAAAAATGAATACTATTTATAAAATACCTCTAGCATCTAGCAGTAAAGATATAATCATGCATAGTTTTAAGTTTAAAACAAACAGCAAATAAAGTGGGATTTCTGTTCAAGTAGGTAGGGACCAAATAGCACATTGAGTTCATTTGTGATGAGCCCTAAATTGGGATTTTCAAATGTTTTTACGGACTTACCAATAATTAAAAAATAAATGCCTGATCAAAAGACAGGACTCAACTGATAAAACTGGGCAATGAAGTGTAACTTGTACACCTTATCATTTATTTATGAAACTGTATGTGTTAAACTTATTTGCATGTCACAAAATTGAAAGCTCCAATTATTGTCTCTGAAAGTTCCTCCACCTTTTTTTTTTAAGTATAAAAAGTAACCTGATTTTCAGTGTACAAAAACTATAATTTGAATTTTATAATTACTGAACTTGGGAGGCTAATGACTCAGCCAAGTAAATCAGTGTTCTGTGCCTATTTTTATTTCTTTTAAAGGATTGCTAGAACTGTCCTTTTTTTTTCTCTCCTTGCTGGCCGGGTTTTGGAAAAATTGCCTCTTACAGATCAGCTATCTGTATTTCAGATGAGAATTTCATTGGCAGCAGTAGCAGATTTAAAATGCAAATAAAATTGGACAGCGATTTTTATTATCAGAGTAGGAAGAAAAGTTTAATTTTCTCATCCATCCTACTTGTTTTCTTTTTGTTATTATGCAATTATCTTTACATAATAAAATATGTTTAAAATTACATAATATTTAGTTTTGATTGTTTAAAGCAAAGGGGGTCGCTCTGAAATTGACAAGGAAAGGGCTTATAAATTAAACAACTAATAATTTAGCAAATTGATAGGCTATCTGACTCCTGCAACTTTACAGTGCAAATTGTATGTTGCACTGTATGATATTGAATATGTTTGAAGGTTCAGTTTTTTGTCATATTTTTATCTGGAGAAATTAATGTTCTTATGTTCATATATGTACAAAGTTTATAAGATGGTGACCAGCAGATTTCTTAAAATAAGGTTCTTATTAATGTTCATATGTTTTCTCTTAGTTTGTAGCTGTTGCTTTCTGGGGCCTTTATGCAATTGACAGAGAACTAGTGTACCCTATAGAACTAGATGACATTAATCCAGATTGGCTTAATCACAGCATGGTAAGTATTTGAAGCTTTAGAGTCTTCCTTTGGCACATACAATTTGTTATAAATTAGATTATCAGTATTTTAAAGAGCCAGTTGTATCTCAAGGACTATCTGTACAGTGGTACCTCTACTTAAGAACGCCTCTACTTAAGAACTTTTCTAGATAAGAACCAGGTGTTCAAGATTTTTCTGCCTCTTCTTAGGACAATTTTTTACTTAAGAACCCAAGCCCGGAAAAATTTCCCAGGGAATTTGAGAGCAGCACAAAGGCCCAGCCAGTTTCCTGCCATTCCCCCTTTAATCCCAGCCACCTCGCTTTTCTGGGCTGTCAGAGGAGCCTTTCAGTGGTGCTTAAGGAGGCTTTGGCAGTCCAGAGCGAACAAAGCATTTTTCTTTCTTTGGGCGCTTGGAGAGGGAATAAACCTCTGCCAGCGCCCAGAGAAAAAAAACGCTCCCTTCGCTCTGGGCAGTCCAGAGCGAACGGAGCATTTTACTTTCTCTGGGTGCTTCGGGAGGAAATAAACCACTTCACTGTGGTGACTCCCTTGCACTACCTCCCACACACCCGGCGCGAAGTTGCCTCTCAGAGCATCTGGGCATGGAAAGGCAAAAGGGGGTGCTTCGCCCCAGCCGGATCAACTCGGCTTCAGCCAAACTGAGGAGTCACCACAGTGAACGAAAGGCGACGGCTACAAAGTGAGCGAGCAAGAGGAGAGGGGAGCCCTTCAGCATGGGAAGGAAGAGGAAGCAGGTAGCAACAGCAGCAGCAGCCTCTTTTCGGTCAAAGGAGCGGGAGGTTCCCCCCCTCTCGCCCTCCTTGGTTTCTCTCTCTGGCGCAGTGTATGGGAGGCAGCCTTGCGCCAGGTGTATGAGAGGACCACACTGGGTATGGCTAATTTTGTGGGTGTGGCTTAATGGTCATGTGACTGGGTAGGAGTGGCTTGCTGGCCATGTGACCAGGTGGGAGTGGCTTGAACGATCATTATTGTTAAGTCCTCGACTTACAACCTTACCTGTGTCGCTTGCTGGGGTGACAATTTGCTTCGCGTTTCCCACACTCTCCTTCCTCAGTCACCCCTCCCCCCACCTCAGGCCAGGTGCTGCCAGAAGCATAAATGCTGCCAGCGCTGCTTCCAACCATGCCTTCTGCTTGCACCTCAGGCGGGAGGTGGCGGCGGGAGGCTGGAGGGGAGCCGGGCAGGAGAGAGGGAAGCTCGTCCAAGGCCAGGAAGGAGGAAAGAGGAAAAAAGCAAGGAGCGCAGGTGCAGATGCAGCAGCAGCAGCAGGGGAAAAAAAGAGAGTTGAGCCGAGACCAGTAATACAGGGAGTGGCAGCTGCTGATAAGCTGGAGCTGTGCACACATCTTCATTTCCACCAGTGGAATCGCGTTCCACGCCATCCTGCCTGTTGCCCACCCCTAGAGGCACGTGCTCCTCGCCGCCTCAGAGTCCCTCTTTTTTTTTTAAGCCTTAAAGTTTTGGATTTTTTTTATTCACCTCCCCTCACCTTCCTTCGGCAGAAACTGTCTTCCTCCTCTTCTTCTTCCTCCTCCTCTGTCACGGATTGTAAAAGTCCGTTTGAACTTTACACCGCGGAGGTGATGGATTTAAGAGATCCAAGCATTGTTAATCAAAACAAGCTTTCTTTTATTATAAAAGTAGAAAATAAACAGCTCACATCATGGAGTCTTAAGAACAACAGGAGCAACGGGATGAAGAAGGCGGAAATGACATAGTAGGATATAACATAAAATATGGGAGGTGATTAATGACAAGGCACACATGTTAACTCTTTAGTTACTGGATGTCTCTGTGGCTGGCAATACTCAGCGTGACATCCTCCCATCCAAATTCCGAGCTTTTATTTCTTTCCTAATGGATTTGCACTCATTGTTTGCTTTTACATTGATTCCTATGGGAAAAATTGCTTCTACTTACAAACCTTTCTACTTAAGAACCTGGTCCCGGAACGAATTAAGTTCTTAAGTAGAAGTACCACTGTATTTGCATAGGCTTTTCAAAAAGAACACTATAACTTGACAGGATTTTCTGCTTTCAGAAAGAAATATCTTGAAAGTATTTTTCATGCAATAATGTTGGAACAGAAGAGCAATAGCAATAAAACTAAGTAAAACTAAGTAAAACTAAGCATTACCAATAAAATTTGGTAATGCTTTACACACCCTTCTCTAAGCAGTTTACAGAGTCTGCATATTGCCCCAAACAATCTGGATCCTCATTTTACTGACCTTGGAAACAGGAAAGGCTGAGTCAATCTTGAGCCGGTCAGAATCGAACTCCATGCTGTGAGCAGAATTTGCCTGCAATATTGGATTCTAACCTCTGTGCCACCATGATGCCTAGTGGTCTGAAACCAAAATAAAAAGCAATACGACTGATTTTGTTTCCATACATTAGAAACATAGAAACAAAGAAGACTGACTGCAGAAAAAAACCTCATGGTCCATCTAGTCTGCCCTTATACCATTTCCTGTATTTTATCTTACAATGGATATATGTTTATCCCAGGCATGTTTAAATTCAGTTACTGTGGATTTACCAACCACGTTTGCTGGAAGTTTGTTCCAAGGATCTACTACTCTTTCAGTGAAATAATATTTTCTCACGTTGCTTTTGATCCTTCCCCCAACTAACTTCAGATTGTGTTCTTGTGTTCACTTTCCTATTAAAAACACTTCCCTCCTGAACCTTATTTAACCCTTTAACATATTTAAATGTTTCGATCATGTCCCCCCTTTTCCTTTTGTCCTCCAGATTATACAGATTAAGTTCATGAAGTCTTTCCTGATACATTTTATGCTTAAGACCTTCCACCATTCTTGTAGCCCGTCTTTGGACCCGTTCAATTTTGTCAATATCTTTTTGTAGGTGAGGTCTCCAGAACTGAACACAGTATTCCAAATGTGGTCTCACCAGCACTCTATATAGTGGGATCACAATCTCCCTCTTCCTGCTTGTTATACCTCTAGCTATGCAGCCAAGCATCCTACTTGCTTTTCCTACCGCCCGACCACACTGCTCACCCATTTTGAGACTATCAGAAATCACTACCATTTACTTTTATGTTCTGCTTTTGCTTTTTAGCACACTACTATCCTGCCACTGCTTTTCATTGAGCTTGTTATATGTTCACATAAGTATCCTCCTAGATGGAAAGGATT
Source organism: Erythrolamprus reginae (assembly GCF_031021105.1). Taxonomy (NCBI): domain Eukaryota; kingdom Metazoa; phylum Chordata; class Lepidosauria; order Squamata; family Dipsadidae; genus Erythrolamprus; species Erythrolamprus reginae. Next base: position 16,564,798 of record NC_091952.1, read on the forward strand.
ATTGGGACTTGCCACCTTTGCAGGTGTCTACATCTCATGGTAGGTATTTAATCTTGTTTGAAACATTTATTTGAATTTAAAACTTTTTTTTATTCATTTTGTTCTGATGTTTCTTTTGTATTAACTGGAAGGAAGGGAGGAGAAGAGAAGGGAGCAATTGAATAATTCTTGTAGAATATTTAAAAATAATGTTCTGTCAGGCTCTCTGGTTGACTCCTCCCAAAAATTCACAGGTACAAATTTCAGACACACATGTTTGAAAATTCAAAACAATGTTCTTTATAATGAAAAGTCACTTAAACTAAGCCCTCTTTTGGTATAGCAAAGAGCACTCATCTCCAAACAAACTGATGATTTGTACAAGTCCCTTATCAGTTCTGTGATACTTAGCTTGCAGCTGTGAGGCAATTCACAGTCCTTCTTCTTTCACAAAGTGAAACACACGTTGCTCTGGTTTAATTTCAAAGCGGGGAAAAATCAGCATACAAAAGGTCAAAGTCAGTAAAGCAGTCACGAAACCTAAGGATCAGATAATCCTCCACAATGGCCAAACCCACAGACTGCTATTTATAGCAGCCTCACCAATTACCACAGCCCCACCCAACCACAGGTGGCCTCATTTTCTCTGATAATAATCCCTCAGTTGTTGTTGCATATGCATCGCTCTCCGCATGCATGGCTGTATCTTGTTCTGAATCCAAGGAGGAGCTAGATACTTGATCTCCTTCTGAGCTGTCTGCCCCACTCTCCTCCTCCCTGTCACTCATGTCTTCTTGGTCAGAGGAGCCTTCATCAGCATATTCCACCGGGAGCAAAACAGGCCTGCAGCATATGGATGTCTTCCCCACATCCACAGTCCTTGGGGCAGGAGCTGGGCCAGAGCTAACCACAACAAATAATAAGTGTTTTAAAATAGGGGAGTGAACCAGCTAGTTTATTAAGTTCCAGTCCTAGGCCTGAAGTAGAAATGACAGGATTATTGGTTGTTATAGTCCCGTGAAATGTTTACTTCTTCCTGGGATGGGGGAGGGGGCACATAGCAGAAAATAATTGAGAAGCAATGTATTACAGGAATGGAAGTTGGAAAATGTAGTTTAGTAGTAGTATCTGGATGATAACAGATTTACCATTATGAAGTACAGTCTTACCTCTACCTAAGAACGCCTCTACTTACGAACTTTTCTAGATAAGAACTGGGTGTTCAAGATGTTTTTGCCTCTTCTCAAGAACCTTTACCCACTTACAAACCCGAGCCTCCAAAACTAACCAGAAAAGGCAGGGAGAAGCCTCCCTGGGGCCTCTCTAGGAATCTCCTAGGAGGAAACAGGGCCAGAAAAGGTGGGGGAGAAGCCTCCGTAGGGTCTCTCTAGGAATCCCCTGGGAGGAAGCAGGGCTGGAAAAGGCAAGGAGAAGCCTCCGTGGGGCCTCTCTAGGAATCTCCTGGGAGGAAACAGGGCCTCCACCCTCCCTGTGGTTTCCCCCATCGCACGCCTTATTTGCTTTTACATTGATTCCTATGGGGAAAATTGCTTCTTCTTACAAACTTTTCTACTTAAGAACCTGGTCACGGAACAAACTAAGTTGATAAGTAGAGGTACCACTGTAGTCATTGTCAAATATTTTGTGTCCTACTGATTGAAATTGGAAAATTAAGAGCATCTTTGTAAACTGAGATTTTCAAAGGCCCACCCCTAGCTTTGGAGATCACCTTATAGATTTTTAATTCATATAATTAACTTCTGTACCTCTATGAATTAGCCAACTGAAATGTTTTCAGGCAGCCTCAAAATAGGCACAATATTTAACCTGTTTTGGCTTCTTATATTTCATGATGATGTTTGTCTTGCTTTGTTTTAGGATATTTTGGATACATCATGTAGCAGGGATTTGGGCTTATCCAGTTTTAGGAGTGCTTGGTATACTTGGAAAGGCGGCGTTTCTCTCTTTGGCTGTGTGCATAATGTGCATCTTCTATGTCCTTGGGGAGCACCTAACGAAATTGTTGTGGGGTAAATTATGCTTTCCTCCCCCTCCCTTACATTTTCAGTGCCCTGTCTACTTTACACTTTTCCAGGATTTAATGTGTTCACGAGAGAAGCATTATTCAGTTTGTTTTTCATTAAGAAAGAACCTTGTGACAGTCATAATAATTACCAGTGCAATCCGAGGTGCTGGTTATCATCTCTGTAGCCCTTCAAGACATAAAGAATGATTACTCGAGGGGCTGCCTGTCTTTTATCATTGCTACCTGAGCCATCTGGCAATCAACATGCTTTGGGCACCTTTGATTAAGTGAGGACCTCTGACAGAACTCAGGAAATAGGCTTTCTCTGTCCTAGCAGTTGCCCTCTGAAATAACATCCTGTTAGAGCAGATGTCTTCAAACTTGGTAACTTTAAGACTTGTGGACTTCAAGTCCCAGAATTCTGAGAGTTGAAGTCCCCAAGTCTTAAAGTTGCCAAGTTTGAAAATCTCTGTGTTAAGAGTCTCTGCCTTGATCTTATTAGACAAGCTCTTAAGAGCTGCTCTTTTCCCAGACCAGTGATGGCAAACCTTTGGGGCTCAGCATGTCAAAGATGCAGAAAACGTCTGTCTTGACTCGGTTGGTATTTGTCTCTCTCTCACACACACACACATTCACAAATGTCCAAAGATACTTCACCAGAAGAGCCCTTCACTCCTCCACTCGAAACAGAATACCCTACGAGACTAGACTTTCAATCCTGGGCCTAGAAAGCTTAGAACTAAGACGCCTTAAACAAGATCTAAGTATTGCCCACAAGATCATATGCTGCAACGTCCTGCCTGTCGGCGACTACTTCAGCTTCAACCACAACAACACAAGAACACACAACAGATTTAAACTTAATATTAACCGCTCCAAACTTGACTGTAAAAAATATGACTTCAGTAACCGAGTTGTCAAAGCGTGGAACTCATTACCGGATTCCATAATGTCATCCCCAAACCCCCAACACTTTACCCTTAGATTATCCACGTTTGACCTCTCCAGATTCCTAAGAGGTCAGTAAGGAGCGATATATTTTACTATGAGTATCTCCTCTATAACCTTCATCATGTATTTTACTATGTGTATACCCACTAAAACCCTCATTGTGTATTGGACAAAATCAATCAATAAAACATACCCGAACTAAAGAAAAACAATTCTCTATCACCCTTCTAGCATCTAGAATTCTAGATCACACTGTTAGGGTTGCAAAGAAACCCACCCCCAGTGACATAAAACTCCAAGGCTAGAAGTTCCTCAAAGTTCCAATTTATTACAGATGTCATGTTGGTACATCTGGAAAACCCCAAATCTGAAGCTTCCAGGTTTCCCCCACCAGGTGGAAAGTTCACAACCCTTTCTTGCACCCACAGGTTCATCACATGGCCCAATCCAATCTTCACATTCAACTGGAGACAATCTCTAGTCAATCCCATCCAAGTGCAGGCAAGAGTAAAGAATGTTGTTATTCACTCCAACCAAAATGTTAGAATATTCATGACTGGGAGAGCCAATGGTAACAAGGTCAGTCAATGAATAGGCATAGCAACTAAGTCAGCCAATGAGAACTAAGCACATCTGAGTCTGTGCAGAGAAACAAAACTAAAACTAGAAGGCTGGGTGTGGCTCACTCCACTCTGTACTCTTGTCTCTCTTTGAACTAGAAGCTGCTTGTACAGTGTTCCCTCGATTTTCGTGGGGGATGCGTTCCGAGACCACCCGCGAAAGTCCAGTTTCCACAAAGTAAAGATGCGGAAGTAAATACCCCATTTTTGGCTATGAACAGCATCACAAGCCTTCCCTTAACACTTTAAACCCCTAAATTACCATTTCCCATTCCCTTAACAACCATTTACTCACCATTATTACTGGTACTCACCATTGAATAAGACACTTAGTGATTCTGATATTTATAAACATAATTATTTATTAACAATAATTATTTTTTGTTATTTATTTGCAAAAATTATTAGTTTGGCGATGACATATGACATCATCGGGCGAGAAAAACCATGGTATAGGGGAAAAAACCATGAAGTATTTTTTAATTAATATTTTTTGAAAAACCGTGGTATAGGCTATTTGCGAAGTTCAAACCTGCGAAAATCGAGGGAACACTGTATTCTGCTTGTAACTGCTACTATGTTGAAGAACTCTACTTGGGGTATTGTAAATATATACATATATATATTACTATGTTTATAAAGAAGTTAACAAATCCAGTTGAATCAGTTATCTGTGTGTGCTTCTGGAATTGACTTTCATGTAACAAACTCTGATACAAAATCCCCTTCCAATTTTCCAGGCTAAAATATGTGGCAGTTAGGAAGCCGAAAAAGAAAACATGGCATCCAAAACTGACACACTTTGAAAAATACCACTCAGTGGCAGTGCCAAGGCTGGGCCTGAAGTAACTTCCAATGGGCCTGGGGGTTGCATGAAGGTGCACACTATTTTCATGTGACCTCCAAAGTCTCTGAAAATCGAGAATGGTGCATGCTTTCAAGGATAGTTGCTGGGCATTAGTGCATGCTGGCTCGTCACCAAAACATCAGGGCATGTCAGCTTTGACAGGTGTGCCATAGGTTTGCCATCACTGTCCTAAACCTCAGATTAGAGTGAGTGGCAGACCCCTTGTGGTTATGTGGTTGTTTCTCCAGACACTCTTTTTATACTATTGCATTTAATTTAAATTTATTTGTATATTGTACGCCACCAAAAGTTCATAATTGATCAGGTCACTTATTAATTTAATAACATTTTTAAAAATTAAAAAAAAAAAGATGGGTTAGGAATTTTTGCTACCTGAGTATGAAGAGGTTTGGCTAACACTCCATCTTCAATTACACAGATTTCACTCTCCTGGCTCTCTCAAAATCATCCTAAATTCAGAGTGCACTACTAGGACCTTGGAGAAAACCACATCCTTACCTAACTGTTAGTGGTGCAACAGGTGGCTTTTACGGAGTCTCTGAAGGGCTTTCTTTGAAGAGATCCCTTAGCATCCCCAGTGAATGTACTTAGAGGCCAGGCTTCCTTTTCTGGTAGGCATTTAATTTTTAATATTTTCACTAGTTTATGTAAATATCTGTGAAGTACAAAAAGACCCCGTTTATCATGAGCCACTGAGCCAAGTGCAGTAGTCCTTGTGTATTTCAGCAATTGGAAAAAGGAAAGGTTTAGCCATAAATTTGCAGGGATTTCTTCCATATAACCACTTGAAACATGTTGGGAGGGCTTTATATCTGTTCCACAGTGACATACCGTATTTTTTGGAGTATAAAACGCACCGGTGTATAAGAGGCACCTTAGCTTTTGGGGAGGAAAATAGGGAAAAGAATCTGCTTACCAGGTATTCATCTAGCTAGCGTTCTTAGCCAGCACATTATTTTATCCCCTGGTTAGGGCTTTAAAAAAGCTTTATTCGAAGAAAGTAACAATGAAAGAGCTTGCAAGCCAGTAATAGCAGGGAACATCATTAGCACCTGGAAAGATACATTCGGAGCAAGTAGAGCAATGGAAAAAACCCTGCAAAGACTTAGGTCTTGGAAAACATTCTTCCCAGAGAGTAACAATGAAAGAGCTTGCAATCTGGTAAGAGCTAGGAACATTGATAGCACCTGGTTAGGGCTGGAAAGAAACTTATTTGGGGTAAGTTAGAGCAGTGTTTCCCAACCTTTTTTGAGCCGCGGCACATTATTCACATTTTCAAAATCCTGGGGAACACTGAATGGGGGGGGGGGGGGGGTGGCTAAAGAAAAGTTTTGACAAAAAAAAATCTTCCTCCATTTCGCTCTATTCCTCCCTCACTCTTTCTCTCTCTTCCTTCCCTTCTTTCTCTTTCTCCATCCCTCCTTCCCTCCCTATATGTCTTTCTCTCTCCCTTGCTCTCTCTGCCTCTCTTGCTATCTCTCTTTCATTCTCTCTCTTTTTCTCTCTCTTTCTCTCTCTTGCTATCTCTTTCTCTCTCTCTCTGTCTCTCTTTCTCTTTCTCTGTCTCTCTTTCTCTCTCTCTTGCTAGCTCTTTCTTTCTCTCTCTTTCTCTCTCTCTCTCTCTCTCTCTCTGCCTCTCTTGCTATGTCTCTCTTGCTCTCTCTCTCTTCCTTTCTTCTCTGCGGAGGCCGGCGAAGGTTTTTCTTATTTTAAATGTTCCGGGTAGCAGGGGGATGCGGAGCCCGCACGCACACACACCCCGACATTCCAAATCCTGCCTCAGCTGTGAGAAGAAAAAAGCGCTCGGTGAAGGGACTGCATGCAAGAGGGGCCGGGCGGGCGTTAGCAGCCCGATGAGGAGAACGAGAAGCCGCTGCAGCCACCCCCAATCCCCCCCCTTCCCTGGGTACCTTCCAAAGGCCCCTGGAAAAAGGCAGGAGGTAGCAACGAGGCGCGAGGACAAGCAGGCAGCTTGGCGGAGGGGAAGCGCTGACGGGCTCTCCTCCTTCCCCACCCCCGCGCTTCTCTCCCGCCCTGGCTTTTGCTTCGCCCGCAGATTTCCCCGCAGTTCAAAAGGAGGCAAGAGGTGGCCTGGATGAAATTGCGGGGAAATCATGGGGCGAAGCAAAAGCCAGGGCGGGAGAGAAGCGCGGGGGTGGGGAAGGAGGAGAGCCCGTCAGCGCTTCCCCTCCGCCAAGAGGTTATTGCCGCCGCCTCTGCCTCCACTCAGGGAGCCATCGTGGTTGAGCTGAGCGAAAGGAAAAGGCGCGGTGACCACGGTGGCTCCCTGAGTGGAGGCAGAAGCGGTGGCAATAACTTCTGTGCTTTCTACGGCAGCGTGGCTGAGCTGGATGGAGGGAAGCGGCAGCTCCCACTCAAGGAACCCACGGCAACGGGCGACGGCTTGGTGGGAGGCGACGGTGGGAGACACAGGCGGTGGGAGGAGAGGGAACCAGGAAGCGAATGTGAAGCCCAAGACCATCCACACAGGACGACACAGGCAGGGGCGCCGGCAGCGCCCCGCCCAGCTGGAGCTTCTCGCGGCACACCTGGCCATGGCGGCACACCGGTTGGGAAACGCTGAGTTAGAGAAATGAAAAAACCCTGAAAAGACTTAGGGCTTGGAAAACATTCTTCACAGAGAGAAACAATGAAAGAGCCTGCAAGGTAAGATCATTAGCAGCTAGTTAGGGCTGGGGGGAAAAAGCTACATTCAGAGTATAAAATGCACCCAAATTATCATCTTCTTTTAGGGAGGAAAAAGCTGCATCTTATACTCCGTAAAATACGGTAAATTATTATGCTAAGTTTATTTATTTTTATTTATTTATTTTTTACTTATTAGTCAAATCGTTTAACGTTCTGTTTATCTTTTATTCCCTACAGCAAGACGTAAAACGAAGTTCAGGTAAAGAAGACATCCTGTTCATTAAAAGGACAAGCTCCCCCAGTGGAATACAGTGCAACTTGAACCTAAAAAACATCATTGATTGTAACTGGTTCTTAATGTTTAGAGAGAGAAAATAACATTTTCTCAATCTCGTCATCTGGAGTAGAAGTGAAGGTCTTCCAGATGTTGTTGATACACAGATTCCAGCAATGCCACTTACCGTGTCATGGTTTCAAGAAATGGGATTTTTTTTTTAAATCAGCAGCAGTCTGGAAGACCACAAGCTCCCTATTCATACAGTAAAAATCATCCAAGTAGAAAGACAAAAATAGCAGAAAAAGAAAAATGCTGCTACTGACTCCCCCTGAATGCAGATAATGGGCTGTGTGCCTGGGTAAGTAATCAGAGAAATGATTCTGCAAATAAGATTATTTCATTAATAATGTCAGCAAATGAAGCACTTTACACCTCAACTTTCTATTTTAGTTCATAACCGGTTAAAAATTAAAAATAGCATAAACCATGCCTTTGGGGAGTCACACACTAGTAAGTAGATTCTATTTCAGGTTTTACCCAATTTCTCTATAAACCTCTGCCCCAAAAGAGGTCACACTCTTGACATCGTAATCATCAGGTCCAAGCAATAAAATAAAATCAAGCTTCTTCTTCCTTCCGTCACCTGGAAGTTCAAAAATGCCATATTTTGAAACAGCAGGACATGAAAGTATCTAGGATACCTTCTGGCTTTAAAAAAAAATACAGAGAGTCCTCGAGATATGACAGGTCACTTAATAACAGTTCATAGTTATGACATATTTATTTATTTATTTATTTATTTATTTATTTATTTATTTATTTATTTATTAAATTTATTTATTAAATTTGTATGCCGCCCCTCTCCGTAGAGTCGGGACGGCTCACAACAGTAATAGAAAAACAATGTACAATACAAATCTAATAATTAAAACTAAAACCCCATAATTTAAGAAAACATACACACAACATACCATACATACAGTATAGGCCTGAGGAAGTTATCTCAGTTCCCCCATGCCTGACGGCAGAGGTGGGTTTTAAGGAGCTTATGAAAGGCCAGGAGAGTGGGGACAGTTCTACTCTCCGGAGGGAGCTGGTTCCAGAGGGTCGGGGCCGCCACAGAGAAGGCTCTTCCCCTGGGCCCCGCCAAACGATGCCCCCACATTGTATACAGGTAATCCTCGATTTACAACAGTTTGTTTACAACAGATGCCCCCACATTGTATACAGGTAATCCTCGATTTACAACTGTTCAAATTTACAACGGCACTTGAAAAAGCAGACTTATGACCATTTTTCATGCAACCATTGCAACCACCCCAGGGTCACATGATTTTACATTTGGATGCTTAACAGGTGGTTCATGTTTGTGACGGTCCCAGTGTCCCGGGATCATGTGATTCCCTTTGGCAACTTTCTGACAAAGTCAATGGGGAAGCCAGATTCACTTTAACAACTGTGTCACTAAGTTAACAAATGGCAGCGGTTCACTTAAATGTTGGAAAGGCAAGTCGTAAAATGGGACAAAACTCACTTAACAAATTTCTCACTTGGCAACATAAATTTTGTGCTCCAGTGTCGTATGTCGAGGCCGGACTGCAACTCTGTTTCAAAGTTAGAACTGCTGCAGAATGCCCATGGTCATTTGCCCTTACGGCCCCCATGCCATCCTGCCCAGGACCAGCACTACTTGGGCCCAAACCCCATAGCTCTTGGAAGCAGTGGTCATTTTCCATGGGAAATGATAGTGCCTTTCAGAACATTCTGGCTCCAATGATCAGCTGGCCATCAGGAGATTACAAACCTATCTCTAACGAAATAATATAGTCCCTTTTTTAACTACTCATTAATTTTAAAGCTATTATTATTATTATTATTATTATTATTATTATTATTATTATTATTATTATTATTTATTAGATTTGTATGCCGCCCCTCTCCGTAGACTCGGGGCGGCTCACAGCATACAATAAAACAATTCATAACAAATCTAATAAATTTAAAAAAACATTTAAAAGCCCGATTATTAAACCAGACATACACACAGACATACCATACATAAATTGTATAGGTCCAGGGGAGGGGGGGTAATGCCTCAATTCCCCCATGCCTGACGGCAGAGGTGAGTTTTAAGGAGTTTCCGGAAGGCTATGAGGGTGGGAGCAGTTCTAATCTCCGGGGGGAGCTGGTTCCAGAGAGTCGGGGCCGCCACAGAGAAGGCTCTTCCCCTGGGACCTGGCAGATGACATTGTTTAGTCGACGGGATCCGGGGAAGGCCAACTCTGTGGGACCTAATCGGTCGCTGGGATTTGTGCAGCAGAAGGCGGTCCCGGAGATATTCTGGTTCGATGCCATGAAGGGTATCAATTTATCAAGCCCCATCCCATAGTTTCATAGCGAAGCATGGGTATCAGCTGGCGTTTCAATATTTACAATATTTTTTCCTTCCTTATACCCGTGCCGGTGGATTGCGTTGTTCTTTTTCACTTGAGATTTCTCCAGATGCCTTGGGACCCCAAATGAAATTCTGGTGTGTCTAGAAAACGCAAAGTTGAAAAAGACTGGGCTGTTTTATTGAATTATTGCAAAAACCCACTACCCAGCAGGAAGCTTTTCTATACTGAATGAAGTCAAATAGAAACATAGAAACATAGAAGACTGACGGCAGAAAAAGACCTCATGGTCCATCTAGTCTGCCCTTATACTATTTTCTGTATTTTATCTTAGGATGGATAGTACAGTAAGACCTCACCTACCGCTGGTGTTACGTGCCAGACCCGGCCGCGATAGGTGACATCCGCGATGGGGAATTTATTGACTGATAGTAATTATTTAAGTATTTATATTGTAATTGTTTGGTAAGTTTTCATTGTTTTAAGTGTTTATGAACCCTTCCCACACAGTATTTATTTTAGATACAGTATTTAAATACAGTATTTACAATTTTAGATATATTTTTTTGGAAAAACCTGCCGATCGAGTTCCGCGGGCTGTTTAAATCTGCCAATCGACTTCTTCAGAAACCCGCAAACCAGCGAAGATCGGCGAATGATTTTTCTCATTAATATTTCTTGAAAACCCGCGATGAAGTGAAGCCGCAGTAGGTGAAGCGCGATATAGCGAGGGACTACTGTATGTTTATCCAAGGCATGTTTAAATTCAATTACTGTGGATTTATCTACCACGTCTGCTGGAAGTTTGTTCCAAGGATCTACTACTCTTTCAGTAAAATAATATTTTCTCATGTTGCTTTTGATCTTTCACCCAACTAACTTCAGATTGTGTCCCCTTGTTCTTGTGTTCACTTTCCTATTAAAAACACTTCCCTCCTGGACCTTATTTAACATATTTAAATGTTTCAATCATGTCCCCCCTTTTCCTTCTGTCCTCCAGACTATACAGATTGATTTCATGAAGTCTTTCCTGATATGAATGAATATGAACCATGAAGAGATTTCAGTCATACAATTCAGGGTGCTGTATTTTGGGGAGATGGGAATAGACATTGTGCATTGAAATGAATGGTGCGGTGCTATGAACTGTCAAGGCTGTTTTTATAAAAAATACTCGAGGTGCCCTAGATTGTCTATCTGTGGCAAAGGTTTCCTTGGTTGAATAGCACATAACAGCTTGAATTTTAATTTGCCTTCTGTGAGTGGAACAAACATTAAGAGAACATGAATTTTCTTTGTCTTTACAGCCTCCTACAAATCTGTCTATAGATATAGGGAGATACTGTACTTGGAAATATGCGAATAGGCTGCAGAGGAATAGAGTTGGCCTTCTCCGGGTCCGGTCGACTAAACAATGTTGTTTGATGGGCCCCAGGGGAAGAGCCTTCTCTGTGGCGGCCCCGGCCCTCTAGAACCAACTTCCCCCGGAGATTAGAATTGCCCCCACCCTCCCTGTCTTTCGTAAACTACTCAAGACTCATTTATACTGCCAGCCATGGGGGAGTTGAGATATTCCTTCCCCCTAGGCCATTACAAGATATGCATGGTATGTCTGTGTGTATGTTTGGTTTTATAATAAGGGTTTTTAGTTTTTTTATTATTGGATTGTCACATGCTGTTTTTATCATTGTTGTTAACCACCCCAGGTCTACGGAGAGGGGCGGCATACAAATCCAATAAATTATTATTATTATTATTATTATTATTATTATTATTATTATTAATAGAGTAATTGTCAGAAATCACACAAACCTATAGCAGTGCTCTTCAATTATTTTCTGTTATGCCCCTCTAGGAGGAAGTAAACATTTCACATGCCCCAACTCTCCACCGACACGTGTCTCACCACCCACCCCAACCGCCCTGCCATCCCCAAACTGTGCCCTACCGCAGGACACGCGTCCTACCTAATACCAGTACAGTGGTGCCTCTACCTACGAACGCTTCTACTTACGAACTTTTCTAGATAAGAACTGGGTGTTCAAGATTATTTTTGCCTCTTCTCAATAACCATTTTCCACTTACAAAACCAAGCCTCCGAAACTGGGAGAAACCAGGGAGAAACCTCAGTGGGGCCTCTCTAGGAATCTCCTGGGAAGAAACAGGGCTGGAAAAGGCAGGGAGAAGCCCCAGGTTCTTAAGTAGAAACGTTTGTAAGAAGAAGCAATTTTCCCCATAGGAATCATTGTAAAAGCAAATAATGCATGCGATTGGGGAAACCACAGCGAGGCTGGAGGCCCTGTTTCCTCCCAGGAAATTCCTAGAGACATACCACTCTACCTACAAACGCCTCTACTTACCAACTTTTCTAGATAAGAACCGTGTTTCAAGATTTTTTTGCCTCCCACTTAGAAACCCAATACTGTATATATATACACCTGGGGTCATTGATGTAATTGATGTATGCTGATTAGTTGATGTTTGTGGATTGGGGGTGATATCCTGAGAAGTTGGAGCATGCAGACTACTTAGCTGTTTTGTAATGTGTGTCTGGGGTGTAACAATTTTGGTTTGGCTGCGAGTTTGTGGTCTGGTCATGTGTTTATGGTGTTTGTCAGTTTGCTTTGTGTGCATGTCAGATGGGGCTGCAACAGTAGCCCCCTCTGAGGGAGGGAAGAGAGAGATATATGATTTCTATGAAAAATTGATCAGATTATTGCATGCTTAATTTTCTCGGTATTTTAGTTTATCATATTTGGACCGGGAGTCACTGCTCACAGTCACTCATGCCCTCATCACCTCAAGGCTCGACTACTGTAATGCTCTCTACATGGGGCTACCTTTGAAAAGTTTTCGGAAACTTCAGCTTGTGCAGAATGCAGCTGCGAGAACAGTCATGGGCTTCCCCAAATATGCCCATGTTACACCAATACTCCGCAGTCTGCATTGGTTGCCGATCAGTTTCCGGTCACAATTCAAAGTGTTGGTTATGACCTATAAAGCCCTTCATGGCACCGGACCAGATTACCTCAGGGACCGCCTTCTGCTGCACGAATCCCAGCGACCAGTTAGGTCCCACAGAGTGGGCCTTCTCCGGGTCCCGTCAACTAAACAATGTTGTCTGGTGAGACCCAGGGGAAGAGCCTTCTCTGTGGTGGCCCCGGCCCTCTGGAACCAACTCCCCCCAGAGATTAGAATTGCCCCCACCCTCCTCGCCTTTCGTAAGCTTCTTAAAACCCACCTTTGCCGTCAGGCATGGGGGAACTGAGATATTCTTTCCCCCTAGGCCTTTACAATTTACGCATGGTATGTTTGTGTGTATGTTTGGTTTTATAATAAGGGTTTTTTAGTTGTTTTAGTATTGGATTGTTATATGCTGTTTTTTTATCACTGTTGTTAGCTGCCCCTACTCTACGGAAAGGGGGCGGCATACAAATCCAATAGATAGGTAGGTAGGTAGGTAGGTAGGTAGATGATAGATAGATATAGATAGATAGATAGATAGATAGATAGATAGATAGATAGATAGATAGATAGATAGATAGATAGATAGATAGATAGATAGATAAGATATATATATATATAGAGAGAGAGAGAGAGAGAGAAATGAGAGATAGAAAGAAGACAGATAGATAAGATAGATAAGATAGATAGATAGATAGATAGATAGATAGATAGATAGATAGATAGATAGATAGATAAAATTCCGACTGAAGGGGGGGCAGCAAAAGATTTTCATACACATTAATGTAATGCAGCTCATTTCTATAACTGAGGAACAGCTTTATCAAAAGGGAGCTTTTGGTGGGTGAATCATGCAATGTGTACATTTCATTTCAGGCACAATGAGTCACTTTTTAATTGAAACGATGTGTCATCCCCAAACCGAGATAAAAAATTCACCAGTTAAGAAAGTTATTTGCCACCTACGTAAGACCTTCTGGTCTTCTGTGCGTAATATAAACACATGTGAATGCAACCTGTTTTCTCTTTTCGCGATGGAACATTCTAGAGCAAAAACAAGGAGGCTGACTGAAGGAATATTCCACTGAGGGGAGGGAGGTCAATTTGAATTTGACTTCAGCTCTAAAAGGAATGCCTCCCCCCCCCCCACCAAGAGACAAATGTTATGGTCTTCTTAAACGTTTGTAGGCACCATGAATAAGAATCAAAAATAACCCAAGGTACATTATACTCAAGACAATTTCCCAATAATGATAATTATAACACTATAATGTGTGTGTCCCATTAAATAATCTGGAGGTTATGTGAAGTAGATTTGGGTAAATTACTTCCCCTTCTACACACCTAGAATAACATGTGTAGTTCTAATTCATATGTTTGAAAAAATACCTCAAGAAACTGCACAAAAGAGAGAAGTTAGTAATCTAAATTATGATCTGGGAGCCTTGACATCTTTATGAAAAATGCCTAAAATATTTAAGATTCTTTATTATTATTTTATTATTATTTTTTAGATTTGTATGCCGCCCCTCTCCGAAGACTCGGGGCGGTTCACAACAGAAACCATTAAAAATCCAATATAAACCCTTAATATAAAAAACAACCATACATCTCATACAAACCATACATAAAATGGAAGCGGCCCAGGGGAATCAATTTCCCCATGCCTGACGACCAAGGTGGATTTTAAGGAGTTTACAAAAGGCAAGGAGGGTGGGGGCAATCCTGATCTCCAGGGGAAGTTGATTCCAGAGGGTCAGGGCCACCACAGAGAAGGCTCTTCCCCTGGGTCCTGCCAGATGACATTGTTTTGTCGACAGGACCCAGAGAAGGCCAACTCTATGGGACCTAACCGGTCGCTGGGATTCGTGCGGCAGAAGGCAGTCCCGGAGATATTCTGCTCCGATGCCATGAAGGGCTTTAGCTCATGAAAGGGGTGACTATGGGTCAATGTGACTGAAGTGTAAACAAGATCAATATTAGTGTGAAGAACATGGACATAGAATGTGGACATCACTCAATATCTATGACAAGATTGTCCAATGAAGCTGAAAGTACTTCTTCATATAATACATAATTAAACTGTGAAATGTATGACCAGAAGATATAATTATGATCTTCTGATTCTAGACGGCTTACAATAATAATAATAATAAAAACAACCTGAGCACCACTTGAACACCATTGGCATTGACAAAATCACCACCAGTCAATTGCAAAAGGCAGTTTTACTTGCAACAGCTTACATCCCAGTGACCGGTTAGGTCCCACAGAGTAGACCTTCTCCGGGTCCCGTCAACAAAACAATGTCGTTTGGCGGGGCCCAGGGGAAAAGCCTTCTCTGTGGCGGCCCCGGCCCTCTGGAACCAACTCCCCCCCCCCCAGAGATTAGAATTGCCCCCACCCTCCTCACCTTTCGTAAGCTCCTTAAAACCCACCTCTGCTGTCAGGCATGGGGGAATTGAGATATTCTTTCCCCCTAGGCCTTTACAATTTATGCATGGTATGTCTGTTTGCATGGATGTTTGGTTTTACAATAAGGGTTTTTTAGTTGTTTTAGTATTGGATTTACATGCTGTTTTTATTACTGTTGTTAGCCGCCCCGAGTCTACGGAGAGGGGCGGCATACAAATCCAATAAATAAATAAATAAATAAATAAATGAATACACCTTTAACACCTTCAAACATTCACAGCTACCTATGGCAGATCCTTGAAAAGGACTCGGTAGGTGGATAAAAATGCCACATTCTGACTGACATCTGACTGACTGCTGGCATGGGGGGGGTCGTGCATACATGTGCAGGGGGTGGGACATGTGCAGTGATGGGCTACCAAAAATTTTACTACCACACTGTGGGCGTGGCTTATGCAGGACACCCTGCATTTTCTTTCAACTTATTTCGGTGCAAATTGGGTGCTCTGGAGGGGAGCTCCATTTTCACTACCCCACTGCGTCCCCCCCACCAGACATGTGAGAGCGACAATGCATTATGGTATCGGCACTCACACATGAAGGAAAAAAGATTCACCGTCGCTGGTATATACTATATATAATGGAACAAGAATCATTGTGTACACGCATTAACATTTCACAATGCAATCTATTATGCTGGGAAGTTTTTACTCCAGTTCAACAGGCAAGGAAGGTAAGAAAACTCTGTTGGTTCCCTGCTGGATTGACACCCTATTTAAACCCCCTGCCTTTTGTACATTTATTTATTTTTTATTGATTGATTTTGTCCAATACACCATGAAGGTTACAGAGGATATACTCATAGTAAAATATATCATAGAAATATATACTGCTGCTGGAAGTTACTCCCTGTAACCTACTAAAGAGCTGAAGTCACTCCACCAGTCTCCTGTCTCTTGAGTATCGGAACTCAACATTGGCGAAGACGGTCGGGTGCTGAAGAGTTTTAAAAACCAAGGCAAAGGAATCCAGTCTGGCCAGAAGGAAGTGGGGAATGCAAGACGCCAAATTCAAAAGCGGAACAAAGAGAAAGAGTGCAACAGAAGCTACAATGTTCATACATCCACCAACACCTTTCAAACAAGCTGGAGTAACCTGGGAAAATTACATTTCATTTTATTTATTTATTTTGTCCAATACACAATGAGGGTTTTAGTGGGTATATATCAATATACACATAGTAAAATACATGATGAAGGTTATAGAGGAGATACTCATAGTAAAATATATCTAAGAAATAATAAAAGAAGGTATAGTAATAGAACATATCAATGAAAGAATAGAAGAAGAGATATAGCAATAGAAGAAAGGTATAGGAGATATAGGAGAGCAATAGGACAGGGAATGGAAGGCACTCTAGTGCACTTGTACTCGCCCCTTACTGACCTCTTAAGAATCTGGATAGGTCAACTGTAGATAATCTAACGGTAAAGTGTTGGGGTATGGGGATGACACTATGGAGTCCGGTAATGAGTTCCACTATTCGACAACTCGGTTACTGAAGTCATATTTTTTACAGTCAAGTTTGGAGCGGTTAATATTAAGTTTAAATCTGTTGTGTGCTCTTGTGTTGTTGTGGTTGAAGCTGAAGTAGTCGCCGACAGGCAGGATGTTGCAGCATATGATCTTGTGGGCAATACTTAGATCTTGTTTAAGGAATCTTAGTTCTAAACTTTCTAGGCCCAGGATTGAAAGTCTGGTCTCCTAGGGTATTCTATTTCGAGTGGAGGAGTGAAGGGCTCTTCTGGTGAAGTATCTTTGGACATTTTCAAGGGTGTTAATGTCTGAGATGCGATATGGGTTCCAAACAGATGAGCTGTATTCCAGGATGGGTCTGGCAAAAGTTTTGTAAGCTCTGGTAAGTAGTGTGAGATTGCCAGAACAGAAGCGACATAGGATTAGGTTTACAACTCTTGAAGCCTTCTTGGCTATATTGTTGCAGTGGGCTTTGGCACTTAAATCTTTAGTTATTAGTATACCAAGGTCTTTAACCGAGTGGGGATTATCTGTGATAATTTGATTATTCAGTTCGTATTTGGAGTTCAGATTCTTCTTCCCAATGTGTAGGACAGAGCATTTGCTAGTTGGGATTTGGAGTTGCCATGTGTTAGAAACAGCGTCAAGGTCTTTTTGGAGAGTAGTTGTGTTATCGGTGGTGTTGAAGAGTTTTACATCGTCAGCGAAGAGGACACAGTTGCTTGTGATGTAATCGCGAATTACATCAATAACTTCCAGGACTTCCCAGACAATCGAAAAAGAGCAATGTTCTTAAGTCACTGTGGTCCAAAGGTTGCGGTAGCCTTATCTAAACCTGAGACCACCAACACGGTTGCCGGGATGGTTCTAAAGGAACCCCTGCAGAAGCATTTCGACCCAGTTCCTTGAAAGGTGGTCAGCCGCTACAAATTCAGTGAGAGAGTGCAGCAGGAAGGAGAGAGCATATATGATTATGAGACAGCCTTAAGGCGAGCAGCAACCCACTGCCAATTTAATGCTTTCCTGGGAGATTTTTATTTATTTATTTATTTTGTCCAATACACAATAATATACAATGAAGCTTATAGAGATATAGTAGAGAAGATATAGGAGATACAGTGATGCCTTGTCTTACAAACTTAATTGGTTCCGGGACAAGGTTCTTAAGGTGAAAAGTTTGTAAGACGAAACAATGTTTTCCATAGGAATCAATGGAAAAGTGATTAATGTGTGCAAGCACAAAATTCACCCCTTTTGCCAGCCGAAGCGCCCATTTTTGCGCTGCTGGGATTCCCCTGAGGCTCCCGTCCATGGGAAACCCCACCTCCGGACTGGACTTCCGTTGCCAGCGAAGCACCTGTTTTTGTGCTGCTGGGATTCCCTGCAGCATCACAAAAACACGGAAGTCCGGAGGTGGGATTTCCCATAGAGGGAAGCCTCAGGGGAATCCCAGCAGCACAAAAATGGGTGCTTCACTGGCAATGGAGGTCTGGAGGCAGGGTATCCCACGGTGGTGGGTTTGTAAGGTGAAAATAGTTTGTAAGAACAGGCAAAAAAATGTTAAACCCCGGGTTTGTATCTTGAAAAGTTTGTATGACGAGGCGTTTGTAAGACGAGGTATCACTGTATAGGAGAGACTTTAGGACAGGGGACAGAAGGCACTCTAGTGCGCTTACGTACGACCCTTACTGACCTCTTAGGAAACTGGAGAGTGTTGTACATACTCCTGACCAGTTGGAGGATGACGAAGATATTGAGGACTCGGATTCAGATAGTGTTTATGAATTAGTGGGGGCCCCGGGGTTACAGGTAGTAGAACAAGTGGGAGGCCAGCCACAGGATGGGGCTATGAGTTCAGGATCTAGCGAGGGAGAATCAGACGCTCACTGGGTTAACCCTAAATTCAGAAGGGCCCAAAAACGTAGAGAACAGAGGTCTGGAAGAAGATATTAAGGAGAGGAATGGGTTAAATACTGTAGTGATGTATTTGGCACGTCAGGGGGTCAGTGGAGAAGAAGGGTGGAGTTTCAACGTTGCCGAAGGGAAAATGGATGTGTTTTTGCCACGCTAAAGTAAGCAAAAGTATTCTGTGGGAAAATAAATCTTGTTAAGTGGAGCAGGAGAAGGAATGTGAGGAATGCAGCTAAGAGAGATAAGGGACTGAGTGCCTGTATGGAAATGTCTGAATTACAGGAGAGCAGAGAAATAAATGGAGTTTCTTTATTCATGCAATGATGCATTTAATAAGAGTTATTTGTAATTGCTAAATTTCTACCAGAAACCCAAAGAGACAGGTCTAAGGGTAAAGTGTTGAGGGTTAAGGGATGATACTACAGAGTCCGGTAGATACGTTACTAGGTCGATTTGTTCGAGGCATTCGAGACATAAGCTTACAAAAGAAGTTGCTATCGAGGGCCGACTTGACTTTGAAAACTGTGTTAGATGAAGGCAGGGCTGTCTGTCATCTGTCTCTTCAATATCGGAACTCAACACAATCATTTTAATTAAAATAATATTTAATATAGAATCCCCACCATCGTCCCTTTTTCAAACTTTTCAAGAAGCTTCAACCACTTGTGGTATAACTAGCCATTCAGGTCTTTCGATGCCCTTAAAAGTTGTACGCTCTTGCCTTAAACCATGTTTCACCGTGCACAGCGGCTGTTCCCACAACACACTGAGCAAAAGCTAAAAAGCTACATGAACATGAGAGGTGAACCAGTCAGAGATGGCTTACCAAAGTAGATACCAAACCCACTACCACCACCACCACACCGCACAGGGCTAATTGGAAAAAGCCCGCACCAACTTGCAGCCTCTGGATTGTCCATGACTACTTCTGATTTAAACAATAACAATAGAGTTGGAAGGGACCTTATTTATTTATTTTATTTATTTATTTATTTATTTATTTTATTTTGTCCAATACACAATACACATTGAAGAGAATAGACAAGTAGTAATATATATATATAAAGAAAAGGATAGAAGAAGAGATATAAAAATAGGGGAGAAGATATATGAAAGGAAGAAAAGATATATGAGATAAAGGAGAGACAATTGGACAGGGGACGGAAGGCACACTGGTGCACTTATGTACGCCCCTTACTGACCTCTTCGGAACCTGGAGAGGTCAATCGTGGATAGTCTAAGGGAAAAATGTTGGGGGTTAGGGGTTGACACTACAGAGTCCAGTAATGAATTCCACGCTTCGACAACTCGATTGCTAAAGTCATATTTTTTGCAGTCAAGTTTGGAGCGGTTAATATTAAGTTTGAATCTGTTATGTGCTCTTGTGTTGTTGCAGTTGAAGTTGAAGTAGTCATTGACAGGCAGGACGTTGCAGCATATGATCTTGTGGGCAATACTTAGATCGTGTTTTAGGCATCGTAGTTCTAAGCTTTCTAGACCTAGGATTGTTAGTCTACTTTCGTAGAGTATTCTATTTCGAGTGGAGGAGTGAAGGGCTCTTCTGGTGAAGTATCTTTGGACATTTTCAAGGTCTTCTAGTCCAACCCCCTGCCTAGGCAGGAAACCCAACACTACTTCAGACAAATGGTTATCCAACATCTTCTTTAAAACTTCCAGTATTGGAGCGTTCACAACTTCTGGAGGCAAGCCCTTCTACAGATTAATGTTCTAACTGTCAGGAAATTTCTCCTTAGTTCTAAGTTGTTCTTTCCTTGTTCAGCTTCCACCCATTGCTTCTTGTTCTATCCTCAGGTGCTTTGGAGAATAGATTGATTCCCTCTTCTTTGTGGCAACCCCCGAGATACTGGAAGACTGCTATCATGTCTCCCCTGGTCCTTCTTTTCATTAAACTAGCCATGCCCGGTTCCTGCAACCGTTCTTCATATAGAAACATAGAAGACTGACGGCAGAAAAAGACCTCATGGTCCATCTAGTTTGCCCTTATACTATTTCCTGTGTTTTATCTTAGGATGGCTATATGTTTATCCCTGGCATGTTTAAATTCAGTTACTATGGATTTACCAACCACGTCTGCTGGAAGTTTGTTCCAAGGATCTATTACTCTTTCAGTGAAATAATATTTCCTCACGTTGCTTTTGATCTTTCCCCCAACTAACTTCAGATTGTGTCCCCTTGTTCTTGTGTTCACTTTCCTACTAAAAACACTTCCCTCCTGAACCTTATTTAACCCTTTAACATATTTAAATGTTTCGATCATGTCCCCCTTTTCCTTCTGTCCTCCAGACTATACAGATTGAGTTCATTAAGTCTTTCCTGATACGTTTTATGCTTAAGACCTTCCACCATTCTTGTAGCCCGTCTTTGGACCCGTTCAATTTCACAATCTCCCTCTTCCTGCTTGTTATACCTCTAGCTATGCAGCCAAGCATCCTACTTGCTTTTCCTATCGCCCGACCACACTGCTCACCCATTTTGAGACTGTCAGAAATCCCTACCCCTAAATCCTTCTCTTCTGAAGTTTTTGCTAACACAGAACTGCCAATGCAATACTCAGATTGAGGATTCCTTTTCCCCAAGTGCATTATTTTACATTTGGAAACATTAAACTGAAGTTTCCATTGCTTTGACCATTTATCTAGTAAAGCTAAATCATTTACCATATTACAGACCCCTCCAGGAATATCAACCCTATTGCACACTTTAGAGTCATCGGCAAATAGGCAAACCTTCCCTACCAAGCCTAGCCTCCAGTCCCTTAACCATCTTTGTCGCTTTTTTTAGAGTTTCAACATCCTTTTTGCATCGTGGGGACCAAAACTGAATGCAGTACTCCCAAGTGTGGCCTTACCAAGGCCTTCCTTTAGCTTAAAGGAAGAACAGATATAAATGGGAACAGCGAGGAAAATTATTTAGCCCAGTGTTCTGCAAAAGTGTGAAAGATATTTCTTCTTATTTACAATTTGAAAAGCATCCCTTTAAATCAGGACCTGCAATGGAGGCTTCTTAGAAAGTAAGAGGAATTCCTTCCGGAGTGGGCCAAACTTTGTCTTCAAAAGAAGAGACCAGCCTCCATCTGGGTGTCATCTGTGTGCATAATTTGGACATCAAAACTATTTTCACCACAGATGTTTCTTCAGACATCTGGTGACTACATCTGCTAAAGAAAACGCTGCATCTTGAAAGGATTGTCTTGGTCAAACAAGGCTAATTTATTACTTTGATTTGAATTCCTTGCAACAGGAAAAAAACCCACTTGTTCAAGAATGCAGATTTTAAAACCGACAGTTGTAGTTGGCATTATTTTAAAACATTCTAAAGAAAAAAGAAAACAGACTAGGCACAAAGCTGTATTTTTCCAAAGAAGAGGGATAGGGGTTTTTTTTCAAAGCAAATTCATCTCAATATTTTATAACTACATGTACTTCTGAATCATCATAAGGTTTGATGATTTTCAGTGATCATCTGCCCAACATTCCTCCTATACAGACACTCTGTCATAAATTGCAGATTGACATGATGATTTTGCTTCTATATAGCATCATGCTATGCCCAAAAAAATGTTTAAAAAATATTTAAAACATGTCCATACAAGCCACTAAGATATTTTGGATAGTTAGTGATGAAAATCACAGCACGATCTAATGCTACATTTTCTAGATAACCATTTAATGTATGCCTAAAGTCTCTAGAAAATGAGGCATGTTTTAATTTCTATTTCATCCAGCATCTATTCTATTCCAATTTGAAATCATGCTTCATCTGAATTCAGAGTCAAGAATCTAAATGCAAGTATGCTTCTTCTTTACTTTGGTTGAGAGGTAAAATAAGAAGAAAAGGAATACAGTAGTCCCTCACCTATCGCTGGTGTTACGTTCCAGACCTGGCCGCGATAGGTGAAATCCGCGATGGGGAATTTATCGACTGATAGTACTTATTTAAGTATTTATATTGTAATTATTTGGTAAGTTTTCATTGTTTTAAGTGTTTATAAACCCTTCCCACACAGTATTTATTTTAGATACAGTATTTAAATACAGTATTTACAATTTTAGATTTTTTTTATTTTTTTTAAAAACCTGCCGATCGAATTCGGCGGGCTGTTTAAATCTGCCGATCGACTTCCTCAGAAACCCACGATGAAGTGAAGCCGCAGTAGGTGAAGCGCGGTATAGCGAGGGACTACTGTATCTTTTCTCTCTATGTTTTCTTTAGAATATGCAATCTGACAATGCATATATATTCTGGCAACCACTTCTAATAGGAATCTAACACTTCAGATCTGACAATTCTGTTCTTTCGGTTCAGTTATAGAAACATAGAAACATAGAAGTCTGACGGCAGAAAAAGACCTCATGGTCCATCTAGTCTGCCCTTATACTATTTTCTGTATTTTATCTTAGGATGGATAAATGTTTATCCCAGGCATGATTAAATTCAGTTACTGTGGATTTATCTACCACGTCTGCTGGAAGTTTGTTCCAAGGATCTACTACTCTTTCAGTAAAATAATATTTTCTCATGTTGCTTTTGATCTTTCCCCCAACTAACTTCAGATTGTGTCCCCTTGTTCTTGTGTTCACTTTCCTATTAAAAACACTTCCCCCCTGGACCTTATTTAACCCTTTAACACATTTAAATGTTTCGATCACGTCCCCCCTTTTCCTTCTGTCCTCCAGACTATACAGATTGAGTTCATTAAGTCTTTCCTGATACGTTTTATGCTTAAGACCTTCCACCCTTCTTGTAGCCCTTCTTTGGACCCGTTCAATTTTGTCAATATCTTTTTGTAGGTGAGGTCTCCAGAACTGAACACAGTATTCCAGTTCTGGAGACCTCACCTACAAAAAGATATCAGCTACTGAAAGCCCCAGCAATTTCTAGATGGAGATTTCTTGTAGACAGTTATCTATGGAGATTCTCAATCATTCAAGTCAAGAAGTAACGGGACTTTCTGGTTTTCCTTTGAAGATGTTTCGCTTAAATAAAACAGGTCCATGGTTCAAAAACATGGTTGGTTGGATGAGGGAGGGAGGGAACGAGGGAAGGAGAGAGAGAGACAGATGTCAAAAGTTTTTTGTGGCTCCTGGTGTTTTTAACAACTGATTCTCCGTTCTAATGACCTGCTGGGTAGGTGTGGCTAGGGAGTCATGTGACTGTGAGGGAGGGAGTGTTGTCAAGTTGACCACGCCCACCCAGGTTTTGTGGCTCCCAGTGTTTTCATTTCGGTAGGAAATGGGTCCAAATGGCTTTTTGAGTGTTTAAGATTGCAGATCCCTGAGAGGGGGAGGGAGGGAGAGACAGAAAGAGAGAGATAGGAAGGAAGGAAGGAAGATAAAGGAAAGATAAAGGAAAATAGGAAGGAGAAGAGAGAGGAGAGAAGAGAAGAGAAAAAAGTTTCTGGTGAAGGGTTCAGGGGAGGAGGAGGAGGAACACCTGACTTTTCCTATCTAAATCCAAGCCTATCCAAAGATTACTCAAAACATATAAATTCTCTGAATTACGTTTTTAAAAAAGCATTTAGCCAAGAAAATTGGGAGGCTGTCAAAAATTATCCCCAAAGGGGTTTTTTTTAAAAAAAGAAAAAAGAAAAAGTAAAATATGAATCTCTTTCCTTTTCGGTGTCAGGCTGACAAATGATTTGCTCTAGCATAGAAAAATGCTTCCTATGTATAATTTTTTTCAAGTTTGGCTGCGGCTGGAGCTATTTTGCATAGCTATCTGTTCTGCTGCTGCGAAACTTCAGCTCTTTATGGGTTATAGTGAGCAAACATCAGCCCCTGCCTGCTTGTGGCAGGGTTTAAATAGGGAGCCCCTTTGGGAAGGAGCCAATCAGAATTTCCCTGCTCTACTTCCTTGTCGGACTGGAGTGAAAACTTTACAGCTTCTCAGAACATAACAGGGTGGGTTTTTTTAAAGGTGTGCAAGACAACCGCAGACTCATCCAGGCAGCAAAACTCATGTTGAATTTCGAGCCATAATTTGATTTTCAGAGGCCCTAAAATGGTGCGTTGAGCATAATGACAAAACACTGTTTTGTAACTAACTTTTATAACTTCTGTTTTATAACTAACTTTTATAGCCTCTGTTTTATAACCATCCTGGCCAGCAAAGTTACAAAACAAATTGGCTAACGCCTGAACATAGTTTCTATGAACCCTAAATAATAAGGGCAAAGTCGCAAATTATCACTGCAACAGCATTTCACCACCGCTAAGAGGAAGTTGCTTATGAGGAATAGACAGTGCGGCTCCGCCCTCTAGTGGCTACTACTCTGTGCGGCCAGCAAAAGTGATGTACTGTAATGCAAAGGAGGACCAAATCCATCTACCTTTAAGGGAAGAAATGTGGGCAGGTATCTAAAATAGAACAGACAGTTACTCTGGCCAATCAAAAGTTGCCTTTGCGTATTGTTCTTGATCTGGGAGAATAAAAGAAAGATACCATTTGTGGTAAAAATTTGTCAGTCATCATTTGGTGTCTTGGAAGTTTCAGGTAATTCTGCAAGCTGGGTTATTCTATTAGGTAATATGTTTTAACAAGATATATATGGGCTAGGTGTGCATTGAAATTAAGCCATAATGTGGTTTGTTTAATTTGGAATTAGCATTGTGTTAACTCAGCCATTGGGATATAACGTAGTATGTTATGTGAATCTACTAATTATGGTTAACTTATTGTGGCTTAGTGTAGTGTGTAAATTACTGGTAGGCTTTTTTAAAAGATTAATAAGATTAAAGTAATGCACAAGAATTATTAAGCAAATGGAATACTATTCAGAGCTATAGGTGTTCATATTTTATTCAAGCTTATTGTTAGGTATGTATTTGTATCCTGCCTGTATTATCTTTACAAATAACTCAAGGCAGCAAACATAGTCAACACATCTTTCCCTTTCTATTTTCCCCACAACAACTCTGTGGGGTGAATTGGGCTGAGAAAACAGGACTGGCCCAAAGTTACCGAGCTGGCTTTCATAGCCAAGGTGGGACTTGAATGAATAGAATATAATAGAATTCTTTATTTGCCAAGGGTGATTGGACACACAAGGAATTTGTCTTTGGTGCATATGCTCTCAGTGTACATAAAAAATATACACAGAGTGGGCCTTCTCCGGGTCCCGTCAACAAAACAATGTCGTTTGGCAGGCCCCAGGGGAAAAGCCTTCTCTGTGGCGGCCCCTGCCCTCTGGAACCAACTCCCCCCAGAGATTAGAATTGCCCCCACCCTCCTTGCCTTTCGTAAGCTCCTTAAAACCCATCTGCCGTCAGATATTCTTTCCCCCTAGGCCTTTACAATTTATGCATGTTATGTTTGTAGGGATGTTTGGTTTTTACAATAAGGGTTTTTAATTGTTTTTAGTATTGGATTTATATGATTTTTTTTTTATTACTGTTGTTAGCCGCCCCGAGTCTACGGAGAAGGGCAGCATACAAATCCAATAAATAAATAAATAAATTTGTCAAGAATCATGAGGTACAACACTTAATGTATGTCATAGGGGTCAAATAAGCAATGAGGAAACAGCCAACATTAATAAAAAATCTTAAGGATACAAGCAACAAGTTACTGTCATACAGTTATAAGTGGGAGTAAAGAGTCAGACTTAGTAAATAGTTTGACCATGTTGAGGGAACTTGCAGGAACTAGGTCTGTCTAGTTTAATGGCTACTACAAAGAAGAGGGAGTCAAACAATTCTCCAGAGCACCTGGGGGTAGAACAAGAAGCAATGGGTGGAAACTAATCAAGGAGTGAACCAATCTAGAACTAAGGAGACATTTCCTGAAAGTTAGAACAATTGTGAATGCTTCAATATTGGAAGTTTTTAAGCAGATGTTGGATAACCATTTGTCTGAAGCAATGTAGGGTTTCCTGCCTAAGCAGGGGGTTGGACTACTAGAAGACCTCCAAGGTCCCTTCCAACTCTGTTATTCTATTCTGTTCTCTGTTATTCTGTTCACCGTCTCCTGCTTGGTGCCTTAACTACCAGACCGAACTGGCTCTAAAAAGCATGCTATCTTATGAAACTTAACATTCATATATTAGATAGTATTTGCTGTGTTTTGTTTGAATACAGTAGTCCCTCACCTATCGCTGGTGTTACGTTCCAGACCTGGCCGCGATAGGTGAAATCCGCGATGGGGAATTTATCGACTGATAGTACTTATTTAAGTATTTATATTGTAATTGTTTGGTAAGTTTTCATTGTTTTAAGTGTTTATAAACCCTTCCCACATTATTTTAGATACAGTATTTAAATACAGTATTTACAATTTTAGATATTTTTTTTATTTAAAAAACCTGCCGATCGAGTTTGGCAGCCTGTTTAAATCTGCCGATCGACTTCCTCAGAAACCCGCGATGAAGTGAAGCCGCAGTAGGTGAAGCGCGGTATAGCGAGGGACTACAGTGGTACCTCGAGATACGAGTTTAATTCGTTCCGGACCTGGGCTCTTAAGTCGAGCAGCTCTTATCTCGAACGACTTTTCCCCATAGGAATTAATGTAAATAATTTTAATTGGTTCCAGCCCTCAAAAAACTCACAAAGTTAGTCTAAATTATGCAGAAAGACATGTTTTTAATGAAGAAATGTACATGTACATATAAATGAATAATGAAGTTTCTTTCACTTAACTTGTAAACTTTCTTAAACTTTTAAATTTACATATGTTCAACTTCTCTGCCACCCAATCCTGTAGGACAGAGGTCCCCAACCCTTTTTGCACCAGGGACCGGCTTTAAGCGATCAAGAGAGGAATGGGTGAATGAATGGACGGAGGGTGGGAAGGAAGGAAGGAAAGAGGGAAGGGACAGGAACAGAGGAAGGAAGCAAGGAAACTTATGAAAGGGGAGAGTAAGAGAGGAATGAGTGAAGGGAGGGAGGGAGGGAAGAAGGTGGGAAGGAGAAAGAAAAGAAGAAATAGAGGAAGGGAAGGTAAAAGAGAGAAAGAAAAAGAGCAAGAAAGAAAGCAAGAAAGAAAGCAAGAAAGAAAGAAAGAAAGAAAGAAAGAAAGAAAGAAAGAAAGAAAGAAAGAAAGGGGGAAGGGACAGGAACAGAGGAAGGAAGCAAGGAAACTTATGAAAGGGGAGAGTAAGAGAGGAATGAGTGGAGGGAGGGAGGGAGGGAAGAAGGTGGGAAGGAGAAAGAAAAGAAGAAATAGAGGAAGGGAAGGTAAAAGAGAGAAAGAAAAAGAGCAAGAAAGAAAGCTGCAAGCACCCCCCCGAGCCCCCCAGGCCGGCTGCAACCTTTTAAAACACGCGCGCCGCTTCGCAGCTGTCTCCTGAAGCCGAACGCGGAAGTTAGCGTTTGGCTTCAGGAGACAGCTCCTTGGCGCTTGTATCTCGAATTTGGGCTTGTAAGTAGAACAAAAATATCTCTCCCCTCCCAGCTCTTATCTCGAGTTGCTCTTAAGTAGAGCAGCTCTTATGTCGGGGTTCCACTGTACTGTAATTCTAAATGACTTTTTATAGTAGGTCAGAGAAGCCCTGGTTATTTTGGGAATATCGCCCCGTGTGTTCAGAAATAGAATAGCAGGGTAATGAATGTGCTTGTACCCTAATTGCTTTACAGCTGGCATCACACGTGCTAAGTGATAAACTGCTTTGTTCGGTGTGAGTTAACATAATGGGTAAACTAGTGTCGGAAGAATAATCTGAGGTTTCAGCCGGAGCTGTGCCAGAACAAATATAAATGAGATCCAGACATCTATGAGAAAAGAATGTTTATTCCTAAAAGCAAAATAATTTGTCTTTAGGGGCAGGCTGCAGACAAGTGGAGTACAGCAGCCGAATTTTATACGGTGGAGCTTATCCAGGGTGAAATATCCATGTGCTTATTCTGGAGTGATATTTGGTATGGGTGTGGGTGTGTTCTTGTGAACATGCAGTTTATTTTTTATTTATTTATTTATTGTTAGAATTGGAAGGGACCATGCTGGTCATCAAGTCCAACCCCCTGCCTAAGCAGGAACATGCTGGTTTTTTATCATTGTTGTTAGCCGCCCCAAGTCTGCAGAGAGGGGCGGCATACAAATCCAATAAATAATAATAATAATAATAATAATAACCCTATAGCATCCCACCCAGAGTTCCCTCTAAGCTGAGCAGTGAGCAATCGCTCACTTAAAAATCATCATCAACTCAGAGTTTTCCAAACCTGCCCAGAAGCCGAGAGGGAAAGAGTGAGAGGGAAGGAGAGAGAGAGGAAGAGAGGAAGAGAGAGAAACAGATAGAAAAAAGAGAGGAAGGAAAAGAGAAAGAAAAAGAATGGGAGTAAGGAAGAGAGAAAGAAAATCAAAATCTAGTTTGAAACTAGCTCAACTATTTAAGTGGCATTTTGATATTGATAGAGTTGCCCTATTATGAGCTCACTGTTATAGACACACAGTACAGTATTTTATTTTGAAATTCTCTAGGCAAAACAGGGTGGGTTTTTTATTTGTTTGTTTGTTTGTTTGTTTGTTTGTTTGTTTGTTTGTTTGTTTACTTACTTACTTACTTACTTACTTACTTACTTACTTACTTACTTACTTACTTACTTATTTACTTATTTATTATTTCTGTGCCGCCCAGTCCCGAAGGGACTGCCGTTCAGACATTATACTTTTCCGCCCCCCCCCCAAAAAAAAATTAGAGGGAACACTGATCCCAGCCAAATGGCAGTCCAATTTCCTCTTAAAAATGTCCAGAGTATTGGAGTTCACAACATCCGCTGGTAGGTTGTTCCACTGGTTGATCGTTCTGACCATCAGGAAGTTCTCCCTTATTTCCAGGTTGAATCTCTCCTTGGTCAGCTTCCAGCTGTTGTTCCTCATCCGGTCCTCCAGTGCCCTGGAGAATAAAGTGATCCCCTCCTCTCTGTGGCAACCCCTCGTATACCTGTAGACTGCTATCATGTCCGCTCTGGCCCTCCTTTTTCTCTAGGCTATCCATGCCCAGTTCCCGCAGTGTCTCTTCGTAAGTCTTGGTTTCTAGACCCCTGATCATTTTGGTTGCTCTTTTCTGCACCTTCTCCAGAGTTTCAATGTCTCTTTTGAAGTGTGGTGACCAGAACTGAACACATTACTTCAGGTGTGGTCTGACCAGGGCGTAGTAGAGTGGTATTAAGACTTCCCTGGTCTTGGAGTGTATTCCCCTGTTGATGCAGCTTAGGATTGTGTTGGCTTTTTGGGCTGCTTCTGGGAGACCTGATTTAATTAACTCTGTATCTTTTGATATGTGAATTAGGTCTGCGTAACTTATTTGGGGGTTTGCTAATTTTAGTTGATTAGTTTCAGCTTGACTGTCGAATATCTGGTGGAGATACTGATTCTTACACCATTGTAGATTCTGTTAACATTTTGAGGGAAGATGGAAACTGTATAAAGAATAAAAGTACCGCACAAATCCCAGCGAACGATTAGGTCCCACAGAGTTGGCCTTCTCCGGGTCCCGTCGACAAAACAATGCGGTCTGGCGGGACTCAGGGGAAGAGCCTTCTCTGTGGTGGCCCGGACCCTCTGGAATCAACTCCTTTCGGAGATCAGGACCGCCCCCACCCTCCTTGCCTTTCGCAAACTCCTAAAAACCCAATTTTGCCACCAGGCATGGGGAAATTGATTCCCCTTAGCCTCTCCGTTTTATGTATGGTTTGTTTGGGTTGCATGAATGTTTTTAATCAAGGGCTTTTTAAACTGTTCTGCTTTTTTAATCATTGGGTTTGTATTTTGTGTTCCCGTTATGAGCCGCTCCGAATCTTCGGAGAGGGGCGGCATTATTATTATTATTATTATTATTATTATTATTATTATTTATTAGATTTGTATGCCGCCCCTCTCTGAAGACTTGAAGACAAATCTAATAAATAAATAAATAAAACAATAAACAAACATATTTGGATATAAAACCCCACACTAGCCAGTTATAGCACTGCATTGCATTGGCATCTTTCGGTCTCAAAAACCATATTATCATGCTCTGGACTGCCCAGAGCATGAAACTTGGTTAGGTTAGTATGGAGCAGGGATAGGCAAACATCAACAGTCAAAAAACCGTTTGGACCCAGTTTCCCACAGAGAAACGACTCTGGGAGCCACAAAACCTAGGCGGGCGTGGCCAACCTGACATCACTTACTCCCACCCAGTCACATGACCTCCCCTTGCCACGCCTACCCAGCCAATCATTAGGATACTATGGAGGATACAGATCCTCCCTCTCCACATCCCTGAAATAATCCAATGGAATGGCAAAGGCCAATATGATTGGTTCCAGCTACATCACAGGAGTTATCAGAACATGGCTGTACATAGTCACAAACTGCTTCCTGGACTCTGGCTCCAGATTTTCCCACTTCAAGCATGGCCCTCTGTTCAATGCAAATGAGGACCTTTACAATGGAGAAACTACTTGCAAGCCAACATAACCCTGTTTATGCAACCCACTACCTAACATCCATGCAGAGTACTGACACAAATCCAGGGTAATTGATGTATATCTAATAAGCTATAAAGCTTTCTGTCAGCGCCCCAAATAGCATCTGAGAAAAAATCAGGTTCCAGTCCAATTCCTTCACTCAAGGTTCGATTTATTAACAGAGCCATGTTGGTCATGCCCAGAGGTGGGCAGCAGGCAGGACAGGGTGGAACGCAGTTCCACCGGCGGAAATGAAGATGCGTGCACAGCTCCAGCTGGTCAGTAGCTGTCATTTCCTGGATTACTGGTCTCAGCTCGGTTCTCCTTTTTTCCCCTGCTGCTGCTGCTCCATCTGCTCTCCTTGCCTTTTTCCTCTTTCCTCCTTCCTGGCCTCAGACAAGCTTCCCTCTCTCCTGCCCAGCTCCCCTCCAGCCTCACGCGGCCACCTCCTGCCTGAGGTGCAAGCAGAAGGCGTGGGTGTAAGCCGTGCTGGAAGTATTTATGCTTCTGGCAGCACCCGTTCGCCTAGCTACCCAGCCTGATGTGGGGGGGCAACCCAGGAAGGAGAACGCAGGAAACACGAAGCAAATTGTCACCCCAGTGAGCGACACTGGTAAGGTTGTAAATTGAGGACATAACAGTTCACTTGAACGATAATGATCATTCAAGCCACTCCCACTTGATCACATGGCTGGAAAGCCACTCCTACCCAGTCATATGACCATTAAGGCACACCCACAAAATAAGCCACACCCACATTGTGGCAGTAAAAATTTTGGCTGCCCGTTACTGGTCACGCCATCTTCATTCCTACCCAGGTTAAGGTTCATCCTACATCCCCACACCCGCAAGTCCATCACGAGACCCAGTCCGGGGCAGGGATTACACCAGCTTCTCCTTTATTTCAGTTGATGCAGAACAAAAGATACCTTGGAATTTGTTGTGTCTAGTAACTTTTTATTTATTTATTTATTTATTTATTTACTTACTTACTTACTTACTTACTTACTTACTTACTTACTTACTTACTTATTGGATTTGTATGCCGCCCCTCTCCGTAGACTCAGGGTGGCTAACAACAGTAATAAAAACAGCATATAAAAATCCAATATTAAAACAGTTAAAACCCTTATTATAAAACCAAACATACATACAGACATACCATGCATAAAATTGT
This sequence comes from Erythrolamprus reginae, assembly GCF_031021105.1. Lineage (NCBI taxonomy): Eukaryota > Metazoa > Chordata > Lepidosauria > Squamata > Dipsadidae > Erythrolamprus > Erythrolamprus reginae. Next base: position 16,596,974 of record NC_091952.1, read on the forward strand.
AAAGGCCTAGGGGGTAAGAGTATCTCAGTTCCCCCATGCCTGGCGGCAGAGGTGGGTTTTAAGAAGATTACGAAAGGCAAGGAGGGTGAGGGCAATTCTAATCTCTGGGGGGAGTTGGTTCCAGAGGGCCGGGACCGCCACAGAGAAGGCTCTTCCCCCGGGTCCCGCCAAGCGACATTGTTTAGTTGACGGGACCCAGAGAAGACCCACTCTGTGGGACCTAACTAGTCCCTGGGATTCATGCAGCAGAAGGCGGTTCCAGAGATAATCTGGTCCAGTGCCATGAAGGGCTTTCCCTCTCATGCTCTACCCCCCCCTCCGAGGCCCCTAATGCTAAACTACTATGGCAGGCCAAAGCCTCTGAATCCACACGATGGCTTCGGCCTGACACTTTCACAGTATCAATCAGGGTGAAATCTACTTAACTTCCCTACCAGTTCGGAAGTGTTATCATCACATCCTATTTTTGACCTTCTACGCATGTGCAGGAGGCTTTGTGCCTGCACAGAGGGTTTACCAGGAAGTAACAACATCTGGTGGGTGGATGGAGCCTCATGCTGTTGCCGCCACTATAGAGAGTTATAACCAGGAAGTAAAATGTCCAGGCAGTTTGGCGGAGTCTCGCTCTGCCACCGCTACCAGTTCGTCGAACCACATACCACAGCAGCTACTAGCATACACGATGCGTACAGAACCGGCAGAGCAGAAACCTTTTCAAAGAAAAACCAGAAAGTCCAGTTGCCTCTTGAAAAAGCACCTTTGGGACAACCATGATCTGGATGATTGAGAAACTCCATGGACATAAGAAGCTCAGTAGTTCTTCTTTCTCCATTCATAGGTTTCAGGGAGGATTGTCTCCAAAAATCAAGAATCTCCTAAAAGACAAAGAAAGAATCAATGGGTAAGTTACTATAGGTGTTGTGTGACAATTTAATCAGATCCGGGTAATTTATTGTATTTAAGTATACTAATTAGTATCTTATGAAGTAATAACTGCCTCCAATAACTTTAATTTTGTTTTACTTAATAGAAAGAAAATATATGGGTTATTTCTTGAGCAATAGTTACACAAATGTTAAAATTAGTCTGTCGGTTTTGTTTCCTTCTTTTATATTTTTTTCACACTGTCTTCTCCTCTGCCCTCCATTTCATTGTATTGATCTTTTATTTTGGTATTGGCTCTCACTAAGTTCAATCATATTCTTACACTCTTGTGGTTCTCTTCCTCCTAAAGCATAGAAAATGTGCAGCAGAACACGTAGCTACAGACTTTCTCTTGAATATTTGAGTATCCAGTGAACATGAATAAACGATAATTCAGAATAGAGATATTAATAGCTACCTAGCTACGAGCTTTAAAGGAGGACTAGTAAAGTATGGAGAATATGCAGCTATCAATTATCATGAGGACTATGATCATATCATCACTGTTCTTGGACACCATAAGCAAGTAATGCTGCCATATATTTGAGGAATTATCCTGCCAAATCTGCGGTTATTGAGGTTAGGGAATGCTAAAGCAGAAAGGTTTTGACTGGAACCAAAGTAGACCTCTAATATAATATATCGTCATATGCTGACCATCACAAATGAAAGCTGTTTAGATAATAAAGATTGATGTGTCCCTAAACCCATGCAAATTTGTTTGGCAGGGGATAAAAGTGAATCAAAAGCAACTACCAGCGATGCCCCTGATTCTCAACCTCCCAGGTAACTATTAAGAAACTGCAGATAGGGAAAAAAATGTTGCATGAATGAGCTTCCATATTTTAGAGGTGGTTTACTTTCTGGCTGGAAAATGTATCTCTGTACAGCACAGACATTTTATGTTTGCTCTTCATTCTTGTGGTACCAATTGTTTCTTTACAGATCAATTGGTTCCTTTCAATAATGTACTTTTTCAGGCTGTTTCATATTTAGTATTCCATTTGGGCCACAATTAATCTGCATCATATTATTTTGGAGTGCCTTTTTATTATTGTTCCACCACCATAATAAGGTTTACTTAGGCCACTTCCTCACTTGTGCCTTACTAGCACAATGTGTTTCTGATGGTGTTCATCCATTGTGTTCAAAGAGGACCTTGACATCTAACATAGAAACAAAGAAGACTGACGGCAGAAAATGATCTCATGGTCCATCTAGTCTGCCCTTATACTATTTCCTGTATTTTATCTTACAATGGATATATGTTTATCCCGGGCATGTTTAAATTCAGTTACTGTGGATTTACCAACCACGTCTGCTGGAAGTTTGTTCCAAGGATCTACTACTCTTTCAGTAAAATAATATTTTCTCATGTTGCTTTTGATCTTTCCCCCAACTAACTTCAGATTGTGTCCCCTTGTTCTTGTGTTCACTTTCCTATTAAAAACACTTCCCTCCTGAACCTTATTTAACCCTTTTACATATTTAAATGTTTCGATCATGTCTCCCCTTTTCCTTCTGTCCTCCAGACTATACAGATTGAGTTCATTAAGTCTTTCCTGATACGTTTTATGCTTAAGACCTTCCACCATTCTTGTAGCCCGTCGAACAGGTTGTGGACTGTCCTCAATGTGTACGCAGGTGGCTGGTAAGGCCTATACGGGCATGAAACGTTCTGCCACATGTTGGGTAGCACCATTGTCACAGCATTTGCCGCTTTGGCTTTGCAGATTTGGGTTTTTGACAATGCCATATTGTAAGGGACTGTTCATCTACTGTATATCAGTGTTTCTCAACCTTTGGCAATGCCACAATTTGTAGATTTCAACTCGCAGGATTCCCCAGTCAGTATCCCCAGTACAAGTCGAACCTCCCTAAAATATCTCATGTTTCTTATTTATTTATTTTTTAATCTCTAGGAAAATCGGACAAATGTATCTTGAAACTGTTTGGGTGGAAATGTGTAAAATGAAATACTATTTCAATTTGTATCTCATCATTTTATCCATAAGGCAACTAACAAATATAATTAATAACTATGCCTGATCTCCTCCATATAATGAGTCCATAGTTCCATCTTGGTCAGTTTGCTCACTACCATCCTGCAATCAAAGTCCAGAGAAAGACTGCTAAGATGACAAAAAGACTGGAAATTGAAAGACCTAGATAAGTTTAATTTGAAGAAGGTTGAAAGGGGACATAATTATCTCTTCAGATATGTCAAAGGTAGAGGGTCCAGATTTATTCTCATTTGTTCCAGAAGCTGAGATTCGAATCAGTGGAGGGGGGACCCTTTAAGCATGTAGAAACAGATAGGACATTTAAAAAATCTTCTCAATGTTGTGGTTAGCTCTGGCCCAGCTCCTGCCCCAAGGACTGTGGATATTGGGGAGACATCCACATGCCGCAGGCCTGTTTTGCTCCCAATGGAATCTGATGATGAAGGCTCCTCTGACCAAGAAGACATGAGTGACAGGGAGGAGGAGAGTGGGGCAGACAGCTCAGAAGGAGATCAATTATCTAGCTCCTCCTTGGATTCGGAACAAGAGTTAATGATACAGCCACGCATGCGGAGAGCGATGCATAGGCAGCAACAACTGAGAGATTATTATCAAAGAAAATGAGGCCACCTGTGGTTGGGTGGGGCTGTGGTAATTAGTGAGGCTGCTATAAAGAGCAGCCTGTGGGTTTGGCCATTGTGGAGGATTATCTGATTGTTGCGTTTCGTGCCTGCCTTGCTGACTTCAACCTTTGTGTCCTGATTCCCCCCCCCCTTTGAAACTAAACCAGAGCAAAGTGTGTTTCACTTTGTGAAAGAAGAAGGACTGTGAATTACCTCACAGCTGCAAGCTAAGTATCTCAGAACTGATAAGGGACTTGTACAAATTACCAGTTTGTTTGGAGATGAGTGCTCTTTGCTATACAAAAAGAGTGCTTAGTTTATTTGAATTTTCGGTATAAAGAACATTGTTTTGATTTTTCAAACGTGTGTGTGTGTGTCTGAAATTTGTATCTGTAAATTTTCGGGAGGATTCTACCAGAGAGCTCGACAGAACACATAGTAAGAACTGTCACTCGTGGAACACAATAGTTCCTTTATTTTCACGGGAGATTTTCAACCAGAGGCTGAAAAATCATCTAACAGGCATGGCGTAGTGTTCATGGAGCTGGACTTCATGACCACTGAGTTTCCTTCCAATGCTTTTTTGACAGCTAGCTCAAAGTATGATGAAAAAAAGATCAGTAAGGTAGATAGTTAATAGAAATGTTGAAGATCAGCCCTGGCGAGGGTTCGTCATATTGGTCTGGTTGGTCAAGAAAGCATTATTCCTTTTCATGTCATATTTACAGGAAAACATGGGACAGAGGAGACTTTGAATTCGGCAAACCTCTCGGCAAAGGGAGATTTGGAGCAGTCTACTTGGCCAGAGAGAAAAAGACTCACTTCATCTTGGCTTTAAAAGTCATGTTCAAGTCTGTCTTGGAGAAAGCCCAGCTGGAACATCAGCTTCGAAGAGAGATAGAAATCCTAAGTCATCTCAGGTAGCCCAGCTGGAATGGGATAGAAACATAGAAACATAGACGTCTGAGGGCAGAAAAAGACCTCATGGTCCATCTAGTCTGCCCTTATACTAATTTCTGCATTTTATCTTAGGATGGATATATGTTTATCCCAGGCATGTTTAAATTCAGTTACTGTGGATTTATCTACAACGTCTGCTGGAAGTTTGTTCCAAGGATCTACTACTCTTTCAGTAAAATAATATTTTCTCATGTTGCTTTTGATCTTTCCCCCAAATAACCTCAGATTGTGTCCCCTTGCTCTTGTGTTCACTTTCCTATTAAAAACACTTCCCTCCTGGACCTTATTTAACCCTTTAATATATTTAAATGTTTCTATCATGTCCCCCCTTTTCCTTCTGTCCTCCAGACTATACAGATTGAGTTCATTAAGTCTTTCCTGATACGTTTTATGCTTAAGACCTTCCACCATTCTTGTAGCCCGTCTTTGGACCCGTTCAATTTTGTCAATATCTTTTTGTAGGTGAGGTCTCCAGAACTGAACACAGTACTCCAAATGTGGTCTCATCAGCATTCTATATAGCGGGATGGGATGGATGTTGAGCTCTTAGTTGGATGGAGTTATCCTTGTCCTGTTGCCCCTTTAGCTGTATCCTTTGGAACTAGACCATTGGGAAACATGGCTTTAGAAACAGTTACTTGAAATATAAACATAGAGCATAGCTTGAGGCAAAGCATAAATTTTAGCATACAGCCAAAATCCACTGCTCATCCTCTCTTTGGAGCAACATAGTCGGTATTCCCAACGGTTGAAAAGATACACATTAAGATCTGTGCAGAACAGTTTTGACATTGCTTCAAGATCTGGATGGTATCTTTATTCTACCACTATTCTGCTTCAATGTGAAAGCTCCCTACGAGACTAGACTTTCAATCCTGGGCCTAGAAAGTTTAGAACTAAGACGCCTTAAACAAGATCTAAATATTGCCCACAAGATCATATGCTGCAAAGTCCTGCCTGTCGGCGACTACTTCAGCTTCAACCACAACAACACAAGAGCACACAACAGGTTTAAACTTAATATTAACCGCTCCAAACTTGACGGTAAAAAATATGACTTCAGTAACCGAGTTGTCGAAGCGTGGAACTCATTACCGGACTCCATAGTGTCATCCCCAAACCCCCAGCACTTTACCCTTAGATTATCTATGGTTGACCTATCCAGATTCCTAAGAGGTCAGTAAGGGGTGAGTACAAGTGCACTAGAGTGCCTTCCGTCCCCTGTCCTATTGCTCTCCTATATCTCCTATTCCTTTCTTCTATTCCGATATCTCTTCTTCTATTCTTTCATTGATATGTTCTATTCCTATATCTTCTTTTCTATTACTTCTTAGATATATTTTACTATGAGTATCTCCTCTATAACCTTCGTCATGTATTTTACTATGTGTATATAGATATATACCCACTAAAACCCTCATTGCATATTGGACAAAATAAATAAAATAAATAAATAAATAAATAAATGAATGAATGAATGAATGAATGAATGAGTATTCAGAACAAAGCAGCATAGCGACTTTGAAGTGAAGTGCCACTCCGCTGCTTCTTACTCAAGCTTTGAAGCAAAACTTCCTTTAAAAAAAAATTGTACTGCATTAAAACTTTGCAAATTTTGGAAAATGCTATAAGGAGATAGGCGGAGAAGTTAATGAGAAGAAGAGGGAAGTTCTTCTTTGCTGTTTCCTCCTCTTCCTTTTTTTCTTTTTTGTTCTGTGCTTTTCTTTTTCTTTCCTTTTTTGCTTTATCTTTTTATTCTATTATTATGATTATTATGATTATTATTATGATTATTATGATTATTATGATTATTATGATTATTATGATTATTATGATTATTATGATTATTATGATTATTATGATTATTATGATTATTATGATTTATTAGATTTGTATGCCGCCCCTCTCCGCAGACTCGGGGCGGCTCACAACAATAACAAAGACAATATAAGAACAAATCTAATAATTTAAAAAACACTAAAAACCCCATTATTAAAAGCAAACATACACACAAACACACCATGTATAAACTGTATAGGCCCGGGGGAGATGTCTCAGTTTCCCCATGCCTGACGGCAGAGATGGGTCTTAAGAACTTTACGAAAGGCAAGGAGGGTGGGGGCAGTTCTAATCTCTTGCGTCTTCACATCTATATTTACCTTATCTACTTAGTGTAATTTTCTACTTTCTGTTTTATGTTTCTTTGTTTTCTTAATTTTTTATAGATTTCCTTTTATTTTGTTTTTATTCTTTTTATTTTTAATTTTATTTATAAAGGAATTAGTAATTAGGTTTGTAATTTGATTAATTTGGCAATATTTGGTGATATTATTTGGCTTATTTTTTCCCCCTTGGACTACGCTACTGCAAGATTTTTTCAAATGTTTTATTTTTCGGGGGTATCTTATTAATAGCCGTTAATTATCTGCAAAGGGCATTTGACTATACATGAAAATTGATATCGAAGTGATTAGGAGAGATTTGAAACATTTCAGCCTACTCAATGTGAGACACTAATACAGTGGTACCTCGTGATACGAACCCCTCGCCATACGAACAATTCGAGATACGAACCCGGGGTTCGGAAATTTTTTGCCTCTTCTTCCGAACTTTTTCCATCTTACGAACCCGCCGCCCGAACCCCGAACCCAGAAGTTCAGCAAAAGTTCGGGTTCGGGTGGCCGCCGAGAAGTCCCGCCGCCCGGCTGTCACCTTTTGAAACAGCCGGGGGGCTTCTCGGTGTCCTCCTCAACCCGAACGCCAAACCTGAACTTTTGCCAAACTTCCGGATTCGGCGTTCAGGAGGCCGCTGAGAAGCCCCACCGCCCAGCTGTCGCCTTTTGAAACAGCCGGGGGGCTTCAGCCGGCCAGGAAGGACGTCTTTGTGACGTCAAAGCTCCGCCCATGGAATTCCCTATTGGTATTCCCCACCTCCTTTCCAGCCTCCCGACCGGCCCGACAGCTCCTCTATGAAATGGTAATTCAACCCCCCAAAGGTATCCCGACCCCTAGGTTGAAAACCACTGCCCTAATCTTTGTTGGCTATCCTTGGGACAGAAATGTCTTATCAACACTCCTTTCCAAAGTCAGTTTTCTTAATAAGCCCTTTCACAGTTTTCACCTTTTTTCCCTCTTCCCCCCACCCCCTCCCATGCTCTCCCTAGACATCCAAACATTTTAAGAATGTATAACTACTTTCATGATCGGACACGGATTTTTCTGATGCTGGAGTATGCTCCAGGGGGAGAGCTCTACAAGGAGTTACAAAAAAACGGTCGATTTGACGATAATAGAACAGCTACGGTAAGTACTACCCTGTTAGATTATTATTATTGTTGTTGTTGTTGTTGTTGTTATTGTTATTGTTTATTAGATTTGTATGCCGCCCCTCTCTGCAGACTCGGAGCGGCTCACAGCAATAACAAAAGAACAATGTACAACAAATCTAATATTTAAAAATATCTAAAAACCCTTATTTAAAAACAAACAAACATACACACACACAAACATACCATGCATAAACTATATAGGCCTGGGGGAGATGTCTCAATTCCCCCATGCCTAACAGCAGAGGTGGGTTTTAAGGAGTTTACGAAAGGCAAGGAGGGTGGGGGTAATCCTAATCTCCAGGGGGAGCTGCTTCCAGAGGGTCAGAGCCACCACAGAGAAGGCTCTTCCCCTGGGTCCTGCCAGACGACATTGTTTAGTCGACGGGACCTGGAGAAGGCCAACTCTGTGGGACCTAACTGGTCGCTGGGATTCGGAACATATTTTGTCAGAACCAAGATGTAAGAAAAGCATGTGTTAAAATCTAAATTTATTTATTTATTTATTTATTATTTAGATTTGTATGCCGCCCCTCTCCGCGAACTCGGGGCGGCTCACAACAAAAATATAAACAATCGTACAAATCCAAATAGATTCAATAAATTTAAGTATTTAAAATAGTTTTAAAAAGAACACCACTATATTAACAAGCACACACACAAACATACCATACATAAATTGTACGTGGCCGGGGGAGGTGTTTCAGTTCCCCCATGCCTGACGACAAAGGTGGGTTTTAAGAACTTTACGGAAGGCAGGGAGAGTAGGGGTAGTTCTAATCTCCGGGGGGAGTTGGTTCCAGAGGGCCGGGCCGCCACAGAGAAGGCTCGTCCCCTGGGGCCCGCCAACCGACATTGTTTAGTTGACGGGACCCGGAGAAGGCCCACTCTGTGGGACCTAATCGCTGGGATTCGTGCGGCAGAAGGCGGTCTCGGAGATATTCTGGTCCGATGCCATGAAGGGCTCTAAAGGTCATAACCAACACTTTGAATTGTGACCGGAAATTGATCGGCAGCCAATGCAGACTGCGGAGTGATGGTGAAACATGGGCATACCTAGGTAAGCCCATGACTGCTCTCGCAGCTGCATTCTGCACGATCTGAAGTTTCCGAACACTTTTCAAAGGTAGCCCCATGTAGAGAGCGTTACAGTAGTCGAATCTCGAGGTGATGAGGGCGTGAGTGACTGTGAGCAATGAATCCCGGTCCAGATAGGGCCGCAACTGGTGCACCAGGCGAACCTGGGCAAACGCCCCCCTCGCCACAGCTGAGAGATGGTTTTCTAATGTGAGCTGTGGATCGAGGAGGACGCCCAAGTTGCGGACCCTCTCTGAGGGGGTCAATAATTCCCCCCCCCCCAGGGTAATGGACGGACAGATGGAATTGTCCTTGGGAGGCAAAACCCACAGCCACTCCGTCTTATCCGGGTTGAGCTTGAGTCTGTTGACACCCATCCAGGTCCCAACAGCCTCCAGGCACCGGCACATCACTTCCACCGCTTCGTTGACTGGGCATGGGGTGGAGATGTAAAGCTGGGTATCATCGGCATATTGATGATACCTCACCCCATGTCCTTGGATGATCTCACCCAGCGGTTTCATGTAGATGTTAAATAGCAAGGGGGAGAGGACCGACCCCTGAGGCACCCCACAAGGGAGAGACCTCGGAGCCGACCTCTGATTGGATTAATTACAAGGAATTGTCTTTGTCTGAGAAACCAATGATCCCAGAATTGGGCAATCGAGATTGGGATAGTGCAACCAATCTTGCTCTCCTTGACCTCTCACTAGCCTTCAATAATGTTGACCATTGTATGCTTTTGAGTCAGCTATGGGGGCTGGGGCTGGGTAGCATGCACTCACGAGAAGAAAACTGCTTGGTGTGAAAGATTTATTTATTATTTATTTTATTTTATTTATTTATTCATTTGTCCAATACACAAATACATAGGAAGAAAAATAGACATGTGGTAATATATATAAGGGTAAAAGTGAACTTAGAGGGTGAACTTCAAACACCCTTGAAAATGTCCAAAGATATTTCACCAGAAGAGCCCTTCACTCCTCCACTCGAAACAGAATATCCTACGAAAATAGACTAACAATCCTGGGCCTAGAAAGCCTAGAACTACGGCGCCTAAAACACGATTTGAGTATTGCCCACAAGATCATATGCTTCAATGTCCTACCGGTCAATGACTACTTCAGCTTCAACCGCAGCAACACAAGAGCACGCAACAGATTCAAACTTAATACAAACCATATTAACCATATTTCACCTATCATATATAGGTGAAAGAAAGGAAACACAATTGGACAGGGGACGAAAGGCACACCGGTGCACTTATGTACGCCCCTCACTGGCCTCCTAGGAACCTGGAGAGGTCAATCGTGGAGAGTCTAAGGGAGAAATGTTGGGGGTTGACACAATTGAGTCCGGCAATGAGTTCCACGCTTCGATAACTCGATTGTTGAAATCATATTTTTTACAGTCAAGTTTGGAGCGGTTCGTATTAAGTTTGAATCTGTTGCGTGTTCTTGTGTTGTTGCGGTTGAAGCTGAAGTAGTCATTGACCAGTAGGACGTTGCAGCATATGATCTTGTGGGCAATACTCAAATCGTGTTTTAGGTGTCATAGTTCTAGGCTTTCTAGGCCCAGGATTGTTAGTCTATTTTCGTAGGATATTCTGTTTCGAGTGGAGGAGTGAAGGGCTCTTCTGCTGAAATATCTTTGGACATTTTCAAGGGTGTTGATGTCTGAGATGTGGTATGGGTTCAAGACAGATGAGCAGTAGTCTAGGATGGGTCTGGCAAAAGTTTTGTAGGCTCTTGTGAGTAGTGTGAGATTGCCTGAGCAGAAGCTGCGTAGGATCAGGTTAACAACTCTAGAATCTATAGTATTTATATTATAGCTAATGTGTTGGAAATCCAAGATTCGATATTAACTACCTCTATATTTTAACACATGATGTACCAAAACAGTACATTGAAGAAATATCTGATGCTCTGGTGTACTGCCATGCTCAGAAAGTGATCCACAGAGATATCAAGCCTGAAAATCTCCTTTTGGGATTAAGAGGAGAGCTGAAGTTGGCAGATTTTGGATGGTCAGTGCATACTCTTTCACTAAGGTAGGTCACTTGCATTTGAAAAAACAAAAAGGAAAAATAGCTTATAAACGAAAGCCTTGGCATGGTGAATTTGGGACTAGGAGAGCTTTTCAAATTCTGGAGCATAGAATTTGTTTGTTGGTTTTATTTGTTTGTATTTTCCTTTCTCTGGGCACTTGGAGAGGGAATAAACCTCTGCCAGCGCCCAGAGAAAAGAAATGCTCCCTTCGCTCTGGGTAGCCCAGAGCGAACAGAGCATTTTCATTTCTCATGGCACTTGCAGAGGGAATAAACCACTTCACTGTGGTGACTCCATCACGCTGCATCCCATACACCCGGCATGAGATTGCCTCCTGGAGCATCTGGGCGTGGAAAGGCAAAAGGGGGCGCTTCACCCCAGCCAGATCAACTTGGTTCCAGCCAAACTGAGGAGTCACCGCAGTGAAGGAAAGGCGCCGGCTACAAAGAGAGCGAGCAAGAGGAGAGTGGAGCCCTTCAGCATGGAAAGGAAGAGGCAGCAGATAGCAGCAGTAGTAGTAGTAGCCGCCTTTTGGTCAAAGGAGCAGGAGGTTCCCCCCTCTTTCCCGCCTGGGTTTCTCTCTCTGACACAGTGTATGGGAGGCAGCCTCGCGCCGGGTGTATGGGAGGCGCATGCTCCTTCTCGCCGCCTCAGAGTCTCTCTCTTTTTTAAGCCTTAAAGTTTTGGATTTTTTTGATTCCCCTCAACTCACCTTCTTCCTTTGGCAGCGACTGTCCTCCTCCTCTTCTTCTTCCTCCTCCTCCCAACTAAATTCCGAGCTTTTATTTCTTTCCTAATGGTTTTGCATGCATTATTTGCTTTTACATTGATTCCTATGGAAAAATTGCTTCTACTTACAAACTTTTCTACTTAAGAGCCTGGTCACAGAATGAATTAAGTTCTTAAGTGGAGGTACCACTGTATTTAAATTTATTTATTTATTTATTTATTCAATTTTTATGCTACCCTTCTCCTTAGACTCAGGGCGGCTTACAACATGTTAGCAATAGCACTTTTTTAACAGAGCTAGGCTATTGCCCCCACAATCCGAGTCCTCATTTTACCCACCTCGGAAGGATGGAAGGCTGAGTCAACCTTGAGCCGGTGATGAGATTTGAACCGCTGACCTTCAGATCTACAAGTCAGCTTCAGTGGCCTGCAGTACAGCACTCTACCTGCTGCGCCACCCCGGCCCATTGTACTAAATGTACTAAAAATGTCAGTACTAACAACATAAAAATATAATTTAATTCTAAAAAACCCTACACCTTTAAGAAATAGACATCCACATTCATCCTAATTATTCTTCATTCATGGGCCGGGGATATCAAAAGTTCTTAGTGCCCTCAGGCCTGTCAACAGAGATGTATTTTTAGGGCTTTGAAAAAGACTGGGAGGGCAGAGGTGGTACAAATCTCCGGGGGGAGGGGCGGGAGTTGAGTCCAGAGGGCTGATTTTAACAGATTAACCAAGTTGGAAAGGACCTTATAGGTCATCTAGTCCAACCCCGTTACCATTTCTGACAAATAGCAGTCCAAACACTTCTTGAAAGTCTCAAGTGATGAAGCTGCCACAACTTATGCAACTTCTGTTCCATTGGTTGATTGTTCTGTCCTCCTTATTTCTAAGTTGAATCTCTCCTTGATCAGTTTCCAACCATTATCCCTTGTCTGGCCTTCAGGTGCTAAGCTATCAGCTCTGTGCAAGGCTAAATAAACCCAATTTTATTTAAAATATGAGTGTGTTGACAAATCAGACAATTAATCCAATGAAGAATGTTCAAACATGTTTCCTTCTTTACGTTATCCATGCATTTGGATCAACGTCCAAGGCTTTGTTTAGCCTTCCTTTCCTCCACTCCAATATGATGAGCCAACAAGAGATAGAGCCAAGAGATCCTTGTTGCCAACAGATGTCTTGCGGACGGTGGTCCACTTGGTCTCCCACAGTTCTGGTGGCTACATGGACACATCTGGGTCCATCTTGTTTTCATTGGAAAAGTATGGAAGTAGCTACTGTTTTCTCCAGGGATGTTTTTGAACTCAGTTCTATCTGGCCTTAATAACTCTGCCTGTAAGGCTCTTGGTATGAAAAATAGTTACTTGATTTGTTCAAGCTGCTTGGCTCTGGTTTGTGGTGCCTTTCTGTTTCTGTAGCATGCTGTATTAAAATGCTGTTAACTGGCCTGTGGAATAAAATAATTTTATTAATTAAAATGTTCTTGTTACCATAGTTCCCTGGTCATGATAAGGCCTCTACAGCAGTGTTTCCAGAGATCAGATGGCATTTATATGTGCAAAATACCTTGTTATAGTATTGCTAACGTGGGCCTTTTCTTTGGGTGAAGAAATGACCAGTTATCTGGATTTTTTTCTCCCAGGCTTCACCAAATCTCTGATTTCATTTCATTTTTTAATGTCATTTAATTTTATTGGATTTGTATGCCGCCCCTCTCCGTAGACTCGGGGCGGCTAACAACAGTAATAAAAACAACGTGCGACAATCCAATACTAAAAACTAAAAACCCTTATTTTAAAACCAATCATACATACAAACGTACCATACATAAATTGTGGAAGCCGAGGGGGAAAGAATATCTTAATTCCCCCATGCCTGACAACACAGGTGGGTTTTAAGAAGCTTGCGAAAGGCAAGAAGGGTGGGGGCTATTCTAATCTCTGGGGGGAGTTGGTTCCAGATGGCCGGGGCCGCCACAGAGAAGGCTCTTCCCCTGGGTCCCGCCAAACGACATTGTTTAGTTGACGGGACCCGGAGAAGGCCAACTCTGTGGGACCTAATTAGTCGCTGGGATTCGTGCAGCAGAAGGCGGTCCGGGAGATAACCTGGTCCGATGCCATGAAGGGCTTTAAAGGTCATAACCAACACTTTGAATTGGGACCGGAAACTGATCGGCAACCAATGCAGACTGTGGAGTGTTGGTGTGACATGGGCATATTTAGGAAAGCCCATGATTGCTCTCGCAGCTGTACTCTGCATGATCTGAAGTTTCCGAACACTTTTCAAAGGTAGCCCCATGTAGAGATTTGGATCTTACTGAATAGTGACTAAAAAGATATTACAAATGCGGTCATTTGAACACTGTATTTTTCCCCTTGCTTCTCTTTTTTTTTTTAATAGGAGGACCACACTATGCGGCACCCCAGATTATCTGGCTCCAGAAATGATAGAAGGGAGCCCCCATAATGAAAATGTTGATGTGTGGTGTGTTGGCATTCTTTGTTATGAGTGTCTTGCAGGATATCCACCGTTTGAAGCACCCACTCACATGGAGACATTCAGACGAATAAAGGAGGTACGTTCTCCCAAATCAAAGGCCTGTAAGTGAGATAGTGCTTACAACTAGAAACTCATGGCCAGATATTATGTCTATTATGACTGTAGCCCAAAATTTAGAGGATTCCACTGGAGACATCACGGGTAACTCACACATACCTTGTTCTGTTCACATGACAAAAATCCCAGAAAGAATTTAAGAAAGCTTACAATAAGATGTTTTCACAACCAAATCAAGTAACATCATCAGTGCTGGCACTGAAAATGTTACCTGGCCTGGTTTTGTCTTGAAATGTCTGTAAGAAGTTACCAAACTACCCTTTTCCCCCTAGGCCTATACAATTTATGCATGGTATGTTTGTGTGTATGTTTGGTTTTAAATAAGGATTTTTAAATTATTTTAAACATTAGATTTGTTATATGCTGTTTACTACTGTTGTTAGCTGCTCCGAGTCTACGGAGAGGGGCGGCATACAAATCTAATAAATAAATAAATAAATAAATAAATAAATAAATAAATAAATCAAACTCATAGAGCACCAAGCATCTGACTGTTCAACCCTGAGCTAAAACTATTCTCTTCTATTGGTTTACAATAAAAGTGCAAAAAAAACATTATCTAAAAAGTTTATTTCTTTGTTTGTTTGTTTGTTTGTTTGTTTGTTTGTTTAGTCCAATACGCAATGAAGGTTATAGAGGATATACTCGTAGTAAAATATATCAGAGAAAGAATAGAAGAGATATAGGAATTGTTGTGGGTCATAACCAACACTTTGAATTGTGACCGGAAACTGATCGGCAACCAGTGCAGACTGCGGAGTATTGGTGTAACATGGGCATATTTGGAAAAGCCCATGATTGCTCTCGCAGCTGCATTCTGCATGACCTGAAGTTTCCGAACACTTTTCAAAGGTATCCCCAATCTTGAGATTGTGGTCCACAACTTTGCACAATATAATTGCTTTCATACCAAAATCTAACTTTAAAAAAAAATATTTTAAGGTGAATATCAATTTTCCTCCTTGGATAACAGAGGGAGCCAAGGATCTAATTACTAAAGTCCTTAACCGTACACCTTCTCTGAGACTCCCTCTGGAAGGAATAATGGAGCATCCATGGGTCAAGACAAACTCAAGAAGAATTTTTCCACCTGTCTACAATGAAGAAGAAAAGTAAATGTTTTTGGTATCGCCTAAAAGGCTCTTAGCTCGTTTTCTTTGCAAATCTCTCTTGTACCTCTTTAGATGACTTGCTGTTTGTCCTAATAGACAGCTGTTGAATCGCTATTGTAAATGTTGTTCTCACATTTTTATTTAAATGACTTCTTGCTCCTGTTGGCAATAATATTGCATGTTAACTGTATTTGTAAAGTGAGGGCATTAGTCTTCAATGTAATAAGGAAAACAAATGTATTCTTTTAAAAATAAAACATGATTCACAAAGCAATAGCGATTGAGAGAAATTGCATAGATAAAGGGTACATTGCTCAGTTCATAATACCTTTGAATAAGAGAACCAGTTGACTGTTATCTCTTCGAAAATATAGGTAGTAGTCAAGGGTGGGTTCCAAAATTTTTTACTACCACTCTGTGTGTGTGGCTTATTTTGTGTGTGTGGATTAATTTTGTGGGAGTGGCTCGACAGTCATGTGACCAGGTAGGAGCGGCTTGGCAGTCATGTGGCTGGGTGGGAGTGGCTTCATGGTCATGTGACTGAGTGGGCGTGGCCAATTCAATGTCACAAACGTCACAGGGTGCCTCGCCTGGCCCCTCGCTTCCCATCCATTTCTTGTCACACCCAGCCTCCGGGTATCTATAGATCTGTAAAAATGTTGTTCACCTTTTTTCAACTTTATTATCTACATACTATAGATGTACAGTGTTCCCTCGATTTTCGCGGGTTCGAACTTCGCGGAACGTCTATACCACGGTTTTTCAAAAATATTAATTAAAAAATACTTTGCGGTTTTTCCCCCTATACCACAGTTTTTCCCACCCGATGACGTCATATGTCATTGCCAAACTTTCGTCTGCCTTTAAAAAACATTTTTTTAATAAACTTTAATAAATAAACATGGTGAGTAATAATCTAAATGGTTGCTAAGGGAATGGGAAATTGTAATTTAGGGGTTTAAAGTGTTAAGGGAAGGCTTGGGATACTGTTCATAGCCAAAAATAGTGTATTTACTTCCGCATCTCTACTTCGCGGAAATTCGACTTTCACGGGTGGTCTCGGAACGTATCCCCCGCGAAAATTGAGGGAACACTCGAGTCTACGGAGAGGGGTGGCATACAAATCCAATAAATAAATAATAAAATAAATAAATAAACACTGTACTTTCACGGGGCACTGAAAGGAGGAAATGGCTCACACGCTTTGCCCAAGAGTGTGATAGACCAGGGGTCTCCCACCTTTTGGACCTCAGGGACCACCAAATTCATAATTTAAAATCCCACGGACCACTGGGGAGGGGGAGCTCAGGCACTTTTCAGGCCTACCTGTCTGCTTCTGCAAGGCCTCCAGGTGGGAGACCCCAGAGAAAGTGCCTACAGCCTGGAAACCTCTTTTGTGTTCCTTCTCTCAAGAGCTTGGTCAATCTGAGTGAAGGAAAACGAAGATGGACAGACTGGCAATGACTTGCTGATATTGGTGAGAAAGTCAGTCCCATATTCTAGAGCTGCAGCCCCTCCCGTCCCCTCCTCCTTTCCTTCTTTTCTTTCCCTTCTTTTCCCGTTCCATTCCTTTCCTGTCCTTCCCTCCCATTTCCTCTCCTCTCCTCCCTTCCCCCTTTCCTTCTTTCCTTTCCTCCCCCTATTCTTTTCCTCCTTTCCTTTCCTCTCCTTTCCTTTCTTTCCTTTTCTTTTTACATACGGCTAAAATGATTTCCAGGCAAACCCTATTCCCACAGTGGGACGAGCAGAGGTTCCAATTAGCTTTTTAAAAAAGCTGTAACTAAAGCAGTTTTAAGGCATTTGGGATATATTTGAACATAATTTGGGGGGGGAAAAATGATGAACATAGCTTCTAGAATGATTTCCCACCCTTTTACCAGCAGTGGGTAAATAGGAGGCATCTATAGTATATTTATAGGGGGTGGACCAAAAAATGGAAACACTTTGTCAAGTGAACAAAAAAAGCATCTGAAAAAAATAATGAACTTCCACGTCTTATTTCTCTAGCGTAGAGTCATATTTATTAACAAAGCTAATTTTGATTCAGCATGTTTCATTCCAACTTAAGGTCCCTTAAGATTACATCCAGGTCAAAAGCTCATCTCCCATCCCCAAACCCACAAGGGCAATCCATGTGGACAAATCCAATGCAGAGATTTCTAATTCCTTCCTGTGTTCAGTTACTTTGGATTCTGCGTGAAGGAATGTGTGCTACGTGGCATATTCTCTCACTCTCTCACTTTATTTATTTATTTTTTCTTTTTCTTTTTTTCAATATATTTTATTAATTTTCTTAAAATAGACAAAACTGACAAACATACATTTAACATAAAAATGGGGTTGTATCTTCCCCGCTTATTCTAGAAGTAAAATTTCAATACAGAAAAAAGAATACATTCAAAAAATGCTTAAAATCAATTTATTACTTTAAATGAAAAGAAGAAATTTGTTTTACCTTATGTAATAAATCTTCATACATAAACTAATTCTAACATAACTCTTAAATCATATCCCTGCTAATTCTAACATAACTCTTAAATCATATCTCTGCTAATACAATTCTCTTATTTATTTATTTATTTATTTATTTACTTACTTACTTACTTATTTACTTACTTACTTACTTACTTTTAATATTTCTTCTTGTTTATCCATATATACACTTTGTTCCATATCTCATAAAATTCTGTTTCTTCTTGATCTTTTAACCGTCTTGTCATCATATCCATTTCAGCGCAATCTAATATTTTCTTAACAACTTCCTCTTCTTTGGGGATATTTTCCCCTTTCCAATTTTGCGCGTATATTATCCTGGCCGCGGTCAAAATATGAATAACTAGGTGTAAAATTTCTTTCTTATATTTCTGATTAGTTATGCCCAGTAAATAAAATTCCTGGGTTATTTCTATCTCCTGTTTTACTATTTCTTTTATTATTCTTTCTATCATTTTCCAATAAAGCTTAACTTTACTACACATCCACCATTGATGATAGTGGGACCCTATTTCCTTCTTACATTTCCAACATAATGGGGAAGACTTAGGGAACATTTTTGCTATCCTATTTGGTGGAAGGTGCCACCTGTAGAACATCTTAATTTGATTTTCTTTTAGGGAAACTTTATTTATTTTTTCTCATACTGTGTCAAGCCAGCCTTTGAATTTACATATTAACCTTGGGCCTGACACACTTGACTTTTTGGCATCATAATGTTTGAACATGTTCAAATCAATCAAAACTTGACATATTTTAATGTGTTTTTTAAAAATTCTATTATTTGATACGTTTTTTTAAACTACCTTTTTTTTAACAGAAATTTAAGGAAATTGGCTATAACCTTCTAGAAATGGCAGACCTCTCACACTTTCAAAGAGGCCAAATTGTTGGTGCTCAAATGGCAGGCGCTAGTGTAACAGAAAGTGCCTGAATGTTTGGCGTTTCAAGAGGTAATGTCTCAAAAGTAATGACTGCTTTTGGAAGAGAAGGGAAAATGTCCTCAGCCAAGCACAGGTCTGGTCGAAAGTCGAAGTTGTCTGAGACAGACCGTCGGACTCAAAAGCGAATTGTTAGATCACAAGACCACAGCTCCTAAAATCACTGCAGAGCTCAATAGACACGTACAGAACTCGGTTTCCACAAAAACTGTTCAAAGGGAGCTTCACAAATCTGGATTCCAAATTTTCAAGTTGTTTCCATTTTTTTGTCCACCTTCTGTATATTGTTGTGTTTCTGCGTTTCCTTCTCTTTCTGTCTTTTGCATACAGTATGTATGTGCACTGGGACATATGAACTAGGTTGAATATGCTCTATTCTGCATCTGTAATCATTAAATCAGAGTCCGCACGGAGTTGGGCGACTTAAGTAACTAACTACCAGATAGATAGATAGATAGATAGATAGATAGATAGATAGATAGATAGATAGATAGATAGATAGATAGATAGATAGATAGATAAATTAAAAAAGGGGATGAAGTCCAGAATTTAGGAAATAGGAGCATTCCAAGCCTCTTCTCAATGGAATAGACTGCGGAATTTTTTTTTCCTTGCCTCCTCTTGAGTCTGGTGATTGAAGAGGCTTGAGATATCAACACCTCCTTTGGCTTGATCAAGACCATTTTTTAAATTTAAAAAATCAGTTCTCTTTTGGTTGTCTTTCACACCAGATTTGGTCCAATTTTGCTGTTTTTCAGCATTTGGACAGATAAAGTTTTGGGTCCCTTGCGGTAATTTATTTCCAACACTCTATTTTCTGGGGGGGAAACGTATGTTCGCGGGACCAAAAGTCTTCAACAGAAGAACTTTATCTGACAAGCAAATATTTTGGCAAGGTATACAATGGCTCACCTACAGATTAGGATGGATAAAGCTTGGGGCATTTGGAGCTAGTAAATCATCTCTTTGTGATGTGGACTCCATATCTCACACAGCAAAAGGTTGGCAACCATAGCTTGCCCTAAGTGAATCCAGCTTGTCCCTTCTCATCCCCTTCCTCTAAAACAGTTGTCTTGAATTAATCTGCCATTACTTTCAGTGCTTCAAAATGTACTTTCCTTGAATAATCGGATCAAAATTTTGATGAACTATATAACTTACCGTAGGTCTTATGGAAGGATAAGTAATAATTTATTTATTATTTATTAATCAGATTTGTATGCCGCCCCTCTCCGCAGACTCGGGGCGGCTAACAGCAATAATTTATTTTATTTATTTTATTTTATTTATTCATTTGTCCAATACACAGATACATAGGAACAAAATAGACACGTGATAATGTAAAAGAGGGTGAAAGTGAACTAAGAGGAGAGGATATATGAAAGGAAGAGAATATATATGATAGGTGAAAGAAAGAAGAGACAATTGGACAGGGGACGAAAGGCACACCAGTGCACTTATGTACGCCCCTTACTGGCCTCTTAGGAATCTGGAGAGGTCAATCGTGGAGAGTCTACGGGAGAAGTGTTGGGGGTAAGGGGTTGACACAATTGAGTCCGGTAATGAGTTCCACGCTTCAATAACTCGATTGTTGAAATCATATTTTTTACAGTCAAGTTTGGCGCGGTTCGTATTAAGTTTGAATCTGTTGCGTGCTCTTGTGTTATTGCGGTTGAAGCTGAAGTAGTCATTGACTGGTAGGACATTACAGCATATGATCTTGTGGGCAATACTCAAATCGTGTTTTAGGCGCCGTAGTTCTAGGCTTTCTAGGCCCAGGATTGTTAGTCTATTTTTGTAGGATATTCTGTTTCGAGTGGAGGAGTGAAGGGCTCTTCTGGTGACATATCTTTGGACATTTTCAAGGGTGTTGATGTCTGAGATGTGGTATGGGTTCCAGACAGATGAGCAATAATCAAGGATGGGTCTGGCAAAAGTTTTGTAGGCTCTTGTGAGTAGAGTGAGATTGTCTGAGCAAAAGCTGCGTAGGATCAGGTTAACAACTCTAGAGGCTTTTTTGGCTATATTGTTGCAGTGGGCTTTAGCACTTAGGTCATTCGATATCAGTATTCCAAGGTCCTTTACAGAATTACTATTGTCCATCCAAAATTCAAATCCAAGCAAAGGAATTACCCAAAATCTCATCAGGTGTAGAATATTTTATAGCACATAAGAAATGTGACTTCATAGCAAAATTTAGATTTTTGAATCTTTAGTTTCCCTCGGATGTGATTGTATTAGTCTGCTTTAATCAGATTTATTTGTGTTCTGTCTGGGTCCCTCCAGCAAACACCAACCCAAAAAGCGAAGCCAGACACACTGGCAAAAATCAAAGGCAGTTTATAGAATTCAAAGCAAACACAGGTAAC
This sequence comes from Erythrolamprus reginae, assembly GCF_031021105.1. Lineage (NCBI taxonomy): Eukaryota > Metazoa > Chordata > Lepidosauria > Squamata > Dipsadidae > Erythrolamprus > Erythrolamprus reginae. The sequence continues at coordinate 16,618,207 of NC_091952.1, forward strand.
AGAAAATGTCCTTACAAACAGGAACATGCTGAAACTTCAAAGATGTTTCACGAAGGCCATGAAGTAAAACAGGATTCTTGCTGTCAAAAACAACGCTGGGGTTAACAAACATATGCCTCCCCCAAGTCTTCCAGTCTTCTAGGCCACAAGCCAAGATCAGAGACACCGAGAAGCAAAGCAGGGTCACAGAACTCCCAGTTGATAACGCTCCACATGGCTAAAAGGCTTGCCTGCCTTTTAAACCCTGCTGAGGAGAACCACACCCAAACCCAGCTGTTGCCAATTCAGTGATGCCAATACCTTTCTAATTGGTCCCGTCTCTGAGCTGCACGTCTCTGTCTCATGTCAATTATAGCCTGTGCTTCCTCATCCAATGAGGCCAGGCTACTGGCTGGGGAGAGCCCCCCCCCCCCCCGGGGCTCTCAGGCTGCTCCCCCTCATCCTCTTCCTGACTTTCCTCTCCCCCATCTGCCTGGTCCTCCCCCTCCTGTTCACTGTCCTCCTCCTCCGGGCCTGGATCCAGGAGAGACGCAGCCGGTCCCTGAGGAGCCTCAGGCTGAATCACAACAATTTGTTTGTTTGTTTGATTGATTGATTGATTGATTTTTATGCCGCCCCTCTCCTTAGACTCAGGGTGGATTACAACATGTTAGCAATAGCACTTTTTTAACAGAGCCAGCATATTGACCCGACAATCCAGGTCCTCATTTTACCCACCTCAGAAGGATGGAAGGCTGAGTCAACCTTAAGCCGGTGATGAGATTTGAACCGCTGACCTACAGATCTACACTCAGCTTCAGTGGCCTGTTTGTCTCCTTTAAGAAGAAAGATGAGCACATATTTCTGAAAAGTGGGTGTAGAAGCTCCTTAGTACTGCTCACAATGCAAAAAATATTCCTAGGAGGGAAAGTACAGTATCTTTGCTGTCTTTGGATATTCTGTTTCATTACTCAGCCTTAAAATTTGTTCACATGATTCCAGGGTGCAGAAGGTCTATTTCTTTTGGATTGCTACAACTGCCTTGAGGCAGCAGAGGCACAGCCCCATTTTCCCAGTTTACAAGACTCAAGTGATACCTTGGTCAGGGAAAAAAGCAAGCTTAATTGAGAAGAATCCTTTTGTGGTCCAATTTCACTACGAGAACTCTCCGAGGGATGGCTCTCTATAAATCAAAACATCCAAAGGAAAGCCAATTCCTCTGAGCAACTCCATGAGAAACATTCCACAATTCTAATCATCCCTAAAGCCATTAGTCTGCTACAACAAAAATGTTTTGAGTAATCTTATCTTTCAACAAAGATTATTATAAAACCAGATTTCCACTGATGGTTTCTCTCTTTTAGTTTTTGAGCCAATGAGTTGCAGTTTTATTAAGCAGTCTATTGTTAAACCATGGCTTAACACATATGTGTACTCACTGCCAGGTGTATCCCACCCCATCAACTTGCTTTAACCAGGATTTGTTGATGGAAGTCACACAATTGGCTAGGATAACACAGCATTCTAAGTCACAAATAAGTTATCTAGTGGCTTAGTGTGATACGTGAAACCATCTCCTTGTGTGTTGCAATGGAAAACAGGAAGACTCATTGTCTCTCCTGTGCCAGTGCCCCATTTTGCTCAGGCTGGCTGTTGATTGTTTATTTTTATTTTATTTATTTATTTATTTGTCCAATACACAATACATATTGGAGAGAATAGACATGTAGTAATATATATAAAGAAAAGGATAGGAGAAAAGATATAAAAATAGAGAAGATATATGAAAGGAAGAAAAGATATATGAGATAAAAGAGAGACAATTGGACAGGGGATGAAAGGCACACTGCTGCACTTGTACTCGCCCCTTACTGACCTCTTAGGAACCTGGAGAGGTCAATCGCGGATCGTCTAAGGCAGAGGTCCCCAACCTTTTTTGCACCAGGGACCGGCTTTAAGCTAGACCAGTTTTCCATGGCCCGGTGGGGGGGGGGGGAGCTAGCTGTCAGCGGCGCCGTAAAAGGGGCGATCAAGAGAGGAATGGGTGAATGAATGGACGGAGGGTGGGAAGGAAGGAAGGAAAGAGGGAAGGGACAGGAACAGAAGAAGGGTGCAAAGGAAGCAAGGAAAGGTGTGAAAGGGGAGAGTAAGAGAGGAAGGAGTGAAAGAAGGGAATGAGGGAGGAAAGAAGGGAGGAAGGAAAAGGAAAGCAAGAAATGGAGGGAGGAAAGGAAGGAAGGAAAGAAAGAAAGAAGGGGGGAAGGGACAGGAACAGAGGAAGGAAGCAAGGAAACTTATGAAAGGGGAGAGTAAGGGAAGAAGGTAGGAAGGAGAAAGAAAAGAAGAAATAGAGGAAGGGAAGGTAAAAGAGAGAAAGAAAAAGAGCAAGAAAGAAAGCAAGAAAGAGAAAGAAAGAAAGAAAGAAAGGCAACTTCAAAGAAGGGCTCACTGAGCATCTCTCACTCTCTCTCTCTTTCTATCCCTCTTTCTTTCTTTCTCTTCCTTTCTCTCTCTCCTCTTCCTTTATCTCCTCTCTCTCCCTCTCTCTTTCTCTCCCCCCTCTCTCCCCTTTCCCTCTCTCTTTCTCTCTCTCCCTCTCTTGCTATCTCTCCCCCCTTTCCCTCTCTCTTTCTCTCTCTCCCTCTCTTGCTATCTCTCCCCCCTCTCCCTCTCTCTTTCTCCCTCTCCCTCTCTTTCTCTCTCTCTCCCCCTCTTTCTCTCTTCTTCTCACTTTCTCTCGTTTTCTTTCTGTCTCTTTTGCTTTCTCTCTCTCTCACTCTTTCTTGTTTTCTTTCTCACGCTCTTTCTCTTGTTCTCTTTCTTGCTATCTCTTTCTCCCCCCCTTTCTCTCACTCTCTCTTTCTCACTTTCTCTCTATCTTGCTGTCTGTTGCTCTCACTCACTCTCGTTCTCCGTTCTTCTCAGCGGTGACGCGCGCACGCCCTGCCCGCCTCACCTTTGCGAGAGCACTTTCGCCCCGGGCTCTCAGCAAGGGGGTTTGCAGGAGAGGTGGGGCCGGCGAAGGTGATATTCAATGTCGGGGGCGCACAGGCGGTTGCACGCGCTCCCTATCTCCCTGCTAGCCCACTCGGAATATTCAAAATAAGAAAAGCCTTCGCCGGCAAAGGTTTTTCTTATTTTGAATACTCCGAGTGGGCTAGCAGGGAGATAGGGAGCGCGTGCAACCGCCCGTGCGCCCCCGACATTGAAGACCTCCGCTGAGAAAAGCCTTTGCCGGCATTTCCTCTCGGCGTCAAGGAGGCGCAGCGGCGGGCGGAGAGAGGGAAGGGGGGGGCAGCGGCGTCCCTCCTGGCCTTGGCGGGCCGCCCGACCCTCCCCACCTCCTGCAAACGCGGCAGGCGGCGGGGGGAGAGCGAGGAGCCGGTTCCGGCGGGCGCGGGGCTTGGCTGGCTGGCGGGGGAGCGCCGCTGGTGGTGCGGAAAGGCCGAGGGGGCCCTGGCGCCCCGGACCGGCTGAAAACCCCCAACGGCCCGGTGCCGGTCCGCGGACCGGCGGTTGGGGACCTCTGGTCTAAGGGGAAAATGTTGGGGGTTAGGGATTGACACTACTGAGTCCGATAATGAGTTCCACACTTCGACAACTCGATTGTTAAAAGTCATATTTTTTACAGTCACGTTTGGAGCAGTTAATATTAAGTTTGAATCTGTTGCGTGCTCTTGTGTTGTTGCAGTTGAAGCTGAAGTAGTCATTGACAGGCAGGACGTTGCAGCATAAGATCTTGTGGACAATACTTAGATCATGTTTTAGGTGTCGTAGCTCTAAGCTTTCTAGACCCAGTAGTCTATTTTCGTACGGTATTCTGTTTCGATTGTGCCAGCCTCTTCACAAAGCTTCTGTCCTGCAGACAGATGTGGAGACTTCTAGAGGCCAATTTTGTCTGGGTTAGGACTTGGTGCTGGATCCTGGCTGTGATTATTTGGAGAGGTGTGATTCAATGCTAGGAGCTTCTTTGCCTTCCAAAGGGATGGAGAGGTTCTCCATTCTCGGCTGTAACTCTGGCATTGCTTGACAGGCTAAAGGCCCAAAGTGATTGAGGATGGCAGGCAGAAACACCAGGCCATGCAGCGTTCCTAGGAGTGTGATGATGAGGTTCAGGCAGAAGAAGAAGAGTTGGATCCCCTTTGGCCCTGGCTGTATCCCATCTGGCCAGGAACAACATTATCTCTAAGAAGGTTAAGATTGATGCCTGCAATGCCAAAGATTTTGGGATGGATGAAAGGTCAGCCACCATGCACAGGAGTAATGCCAAGAGGGCTGCACAGCCCCAATTTATACTTGTCTGGAGGGAGAGGGGAGTCATCTTTTATATATTATTATTATTATTATTATTATTATTATTATTATTATTAATAATAATAATAATAATTTTCTTTTATTTGCTTTTTTCCCATCTCTTTGCACTTTTTCTTTCCTATGCTTTTCACATTTTCCTTACTTTGTATTAGTCTTTTCTCTTTGTATTTGTGTTGCTCTAATAAAATTATTTTTAAAAACCACATGTGGTTGGACAAGGTACAGCTTGAGGTCTCGGTGGATCAATGCCATACCTTGCTTAGCTTTGAGATACAAAGCAGTTAAGTGGCAAAAGCGTTTAATTTCTTACAGGAAATGCAACTTCAGCGGCAGGAACTTTCATTCTGAAACGTTAACTTTAAGCTGAGACAACCCTAGTTAAGGTAAGTTCTCTAGGTGAGCAGAATAAGTTACTTATTAAAGCTATGGTACTATTGATTTGTTTAAGAAACTGAACAGATTCCTCAAATGGCTGGTTTGATTTTTCTTGAACATTTATTTGTTAGATGCATGTATAAAATGTGTTTATCAATGCATGTATAAAAATGATCACAAATATATTAAAAATCAATGCTAAAACGAAATATTATTAAAATGAAAATACATCAACTGCAGGCACGGAGATGGAGAATATATCGACCTCGGTAAGGCAATCTTCTGAATGTATGTCCAGTTCTGGCCTAATGACATAAGCAGGTCTTGAGGATTTCCACAACATTAACAAAGACTCAGCTCACATAACCTTGTGTAGGGGAAGAATGTGCCACAAAGCGGCTGCTTGAGTTTCAAGGCAACACTGGGACTCACCCAAATACATCTAGCAGATGTAATAGATAATATCATTTTTTAAAAATGCTAATAGAGTAATGAAGCCTGAAATTCATGGCCAGCACCTTGAGGTGGACCGGGAAGCAAAGCGGCAAGCAGTGTAGCTCAAATTGCAGAAGGTTGAACTAATTCCTTTTATCCTTTAAAATGCCACAATTCTGACTGAGATCCTTTCTATCGAGGGTGGGTTCTAATTTACCTCACTGCCAGTTTGCTTCCTCCCATGCCGTATGGCTGTGCCACATGGGTGTGTGCATGCGCTTCACACATATGCACATGCGCAGTGCAGAGAAAACCCCGCAAAATAAAAAAGAGCCAAAAACAAGGTGGTGATGCATGCGCAGTGCTGGAAACTTGGCTTTTGCACCTGCACAGAAGAAAAAAAACTCAGAAAAAAATTCAAGAAAGAGATGATGGCGCCCACAGACTGGCATTGACCAAACTGGTTCTGTGCTGTCACCAGCGGTTTGCTACCAGTTTGGGTGAACCTGTCCAAACTGGGTGGAACTCGCCTTTGCTTTCAACTTAAGGCTATAACCGTCTTGCTTGCATCTTTACAACTTATATTTTTTAATTAATTTCCTACTATAATTATGATTGCTTATTTAGTAACCTATGACTATCACTAAATGTTGTATCTTGTGAATGTATTTTTTATGTACAGTGAAAGTTTACATACCAAAGACGAATTCCTGTTGTGTCCAATTGGCCAATAAAGTATTCTATTCTATTAAGGGAGTTACAGCCCACACAGTTGGGATGAAATTAATTTGGAAAACCTGAAGAACTTTCCTGGAATTTTAGCCTTTATTATTAGCTTTTCTAACTTCAGGTAAACATGTTTTTCTTTCCTTAGCCATTTCTTTTTAATATACACGAACTTTTTTTCCAGCACTAAACAACAGAGATCATATTCTGAAAGTCCTTGAATATATTTGCAAGTTTTAAGAACCATGCACACCAAGCTGGAAAAGAGTAATGTAACTCCAAGTCTTCGGAGAGGGGCGATATACAAATCCAATCAATCAATCAATCTCATGAATTTGCCACTTGTGAAATGTCATCTAGAACCAATGTTTTCTATTGTTCAAGCTTCAAATATAACCAGTGTCTTTTTATTATCTGAACCTTTGCTTTCTGACCATCACATATACCAAATGTACTATCATTTGTTTCTGTATCCTATGAGAAGTTTTGACTGCCCCATCACCACCAGGGGCAGGTTCCTCTTATCTTTTCCTACCATTACGCATTGTGGTGTTTTATGTGCGTCCCCTTGCACAATTTCCAGTCACTAAATGAATGATTGTAAGTCAAGGACTACATATATGGCATTTTCATTTGTAGCTGCTGAAAGACTCTTCTTCTACAATTGTTTTTTAGAATTCATTATTGGATTTAGAATTCTTTATTGGTCAAGTGTGATTGGGCACCCAGGGAATTTGTCTTTGGGGCATATGCGCTCAGTGTACATAGAAGAAAATATACATTTGTCAAGAATCAGAAGATACAACACTTAATGATTGACATAGGGGTTAAATAAGCAATCAGGAAACAATATTAATAGAAATCTTAAGGATACAAGCAACAATTTAGTCATACAGTCAAAAGTGAGAGGACATGGGTGATAGGAATGATAAGGAACACTAGTAGTAATAGTAGTGCAGACTTAGTAAATAATTTGTCAGTGCTGAGGGAATTATTTGTTTAGCAGAGTGATGGCAGTCGGGGGGAAACTGTTCTTGTGTCTAGTTGTCCTGGTGTGCAGTGCTCTGTAGCAACGTTTTGAGTTTATGTCCAGGATGCGAAGGGTCAATAAATATTTTCACAGCCCTCTTTTTGACTTATGCAGTATACAATTACACTGCTTAAAAAAATAAAGAGAACACTCAAAGAACACATCCTAGATCTGAATGAATGAGATATTCTCATTGAATACTTTATTCTGTACAAAGTTGAATGTGCTGACAACATGTGAAATTTATTGTCAATCAGTGTTGCTTCCTAAGTGGACAGTTTGATTTCACAAAAGTTTGATTTACTTGGAGTTATATTGTGTTGTTTAAGTGTTCCCCTTAATTTTTTTTTTTGAGTATATTTAAGCTGTACTTGGGATGCAATACGAATAATTTATGCTACTTGTTTACCTCACTGAGGCTCTTAAGGCCACAAATGCTGAGGATATATTAATGGAAACAACTGGTTTTTCTTTAAAGATGTTTCGCTTCTCATCCAAAGAAGCTTCTTCAACTCTGACTGGAGGGTAGGAAACATCTTCAAAGAAAAACCAACAACCAGCCTCTTTTTTTAAAAAAAGCACCATGACCTAGATCAGAGGTACGCAAAGTTGGCTCTTCTATGACATGTGGACTTCAAATCCCAGAATTCCTCAGCTAACATGACTGGCTCAGGAATTCTGGGAGTTGAAGTCCACAAGTCATAGAAGAGCCAACTTTGCCTACCCGTGACCCTAGATGAGTGAGAATCTCCATAGATGGGGAGGAAGGAACGCCGCGCATCTTCTCTCCCCACAACCCCAAGAGCCTCTCCTCAAGCTTAAAACAAGCCCGTTACCTTTTCGCGCAGGCGCAGCCGTACGGGCCGGGTGACAGGTTAAAAAAAGGGAGGGACGTTGATTTCAGTTCTGACGTCACCGCCCCTCAATGGTTAGCCGCCCTATCCGAGGCTTCCCTAACGCATGGCCCCACCCACTCTTCCGCGCCTCGCACCAACCGCGCAGGCGCCTTTGGGGTCTCCGCCTCGCCCGGCTTCTTTCGGCGACGCTCCCTCGCCGCGAGTTCCTTTTCGGCGTTGGCGGGCCGGCGAAGGCGGCGTTTCCCCGGAGGGTTGCCAAGAAGCACCGGCGGCCTTCACAATGAAGATCTGGACCTCGGAACACACCTTCGAGTGAGTGGGCGAGGCGTCTGCGTAGCGACGGTTCTTGGGGAGGGGGGGAGGTGTCGCCAGGGTAACGGAAGCTCCCATTCCCTCCCTGGGGGGCGATACCGAAGGCTTGGCTCGGTCCTTCGAACCCCGTGGGAGGGGGTATCCTCCTTCTCCATGCGGCCGTCAGCTTCGGTAGCTCATTCATTCGACCGTGTGTCTCGGCGTGGGGAAACCCTCCGGGGCTGACCTTGGCGGAGACGGTGCGAGGGACTACAAGGCCCATCGTTCTCCCAGCCCGGATAACGGGGGTTCGCAGGTGTCAAAGCCACCGCATTGCTTGAAATCGTGCAGCCCTCGGCTCCTTTTATTTATTATTTTATTTATTATTTAGATTTGTATGCCGCCCCTCTCCGAGGACTCGGGGCGGCTCACAGCAGAGAAAACAAATCATAAATAATCCGAGCAAGTTTAAAACATTTAAGATTTAAAAGAAAACCCCATATACTAACAGACACACTCACAAGCATACCATACACAATTTAAACATGCCCAGGGGGAGATGTCTTAATTCCCCCATGCCTGACGGCAAAGGTGGGTTTTAAGGAATTTACGGAAGGCAGGAAGAGTAGGGGCAGTTCTAATCTCCAGGGGGAGTTGGTTCCAGAGAGCCGGTGCCGCCACAGAGAAGGCTCTTCCCCTGGGGCCCGCCAACCGACACTGTTTAGTTGACGGGACCCGGAGAAGGCCCACTCTGTGGGACCTAATCGGTCGTTGGGATTCGTGTGGCAGGAGGCGGTCTCGGAGGTATTCTGGTCCGATGCCATGAAGGGCTTTAAAGGTCATAACCAACACTTTGAATTGTGACCGGAAATTGATCGGCAGCCAATGCATTGTATTGTATTGATATTCACATTTTTACATCTTAACATTTCTGACCAGATCTACATGTCTGTACATTGATTTTAGTGTTTGCATAATTTAGAATAAAATAGAATTCTTCATTGGCCAAGTGGGATTGGACACAAGGAATTTGGCTTTGGTGCAGATGCTCTCAGTGTACATAAAAGGAAAAGAGACATTTAATAATAATAATAATAATAATAATAATAATAATAATAATAATAATAATTTAATAGATTTGTATGCCGCCTCTCCCCGAAGACTCGGGGCAGCTTACAACATTTGTCAAGAATCATGAGATGCAACACTTAATGATTGTCATAGGGGTCAAATAAGCAATGAGGAAACAATATTAATAAAAATCTTAAGGATGCACGCCCGGGTGGCCCAGCAGATAGAGTGCTGTACTACAGGCCACTGAAGCTGACTGTAGATCTGTGGGTCAGCGGTTCAAATCTCATCACCGGCTCAAGGTTGATTCAGCCTTCCATCCTTCTGAGGTGGGTAAAATGAGGACCCGGATTGTGGGGGCAATATGCGGGCTCTGTTAAAAAGTGCTATTGCTAACATGTTGTAAGCCGCCCTGAGTCTAAGGAGAAGGGCAGTATAACAATTGAATGAATGAATGACTAAGTAAGTTACAGTCATGCGGTCAAAAGTGGGAGGAAATGGATGATAGGAACGATGAGAAAAAATAGTAGTAATAGTAGTGCAGACTTAGTAAATAAGTTGAGTCTTGAGGGAATTATTTGTTTAGCAGAGTGATGGCTTTCAGGAGAAAACTGTTCTTGTGTCTAGTTGTGGTGTGCAGTGCTCTATATCGTCATTTTGAGGGGAGGAGTTGAAATTGTTTATTATTATTATTTATTACCGGTAGATTTATATGCCGCCTCTCTCGAAGGAGGGGTCCAGGATGCGAGGGGTCAGTCAATATTTTCATGGCCCTCTTTTTGACTCATGCAGTATACAGGTCCTCAATGGCAGGCAGGTTGGCAGCAGTTGTTTTTTTATACATTTATACAGTACATGGTTTTTCCTTGTTGCCTCTTCTTCCACATCCATCTCCTAGTGTCCCTTAGTCTTTATTTTCTTTGTCCATTCATACTATTTAGTCTATATTATGGTACTCAGAGGCATTTTGATTGTTTAATTCCATTGTTAAACGGGCCATCTCAGCGCAGTCATAATTTTTAAAATATAATTTCCTTCTCCAAAGGTACCTGAGGGTCTGGAAAGTTGGGCATATTTAATCCATGCCGTTGTCCCAATGTGTAGCATTAAATATTTGACATTTTGGGAGTATTGTTTCCTAATAATTCCTAGTAGGAAAAATTCCGGTGTGTTCTCGATTGTTATACCTAATACAGTATTTCCTTCATCCATTTATGTATTTTCCTCCAGTATTTTTTAGCTTCAGGACAAAGTCTCCCTTTGGGGATTTCGAAGAAAGCGGGGGGACGGGGGGGGACACACAGCACCTGCCCTTGGGGAGGCTGGGAAGGTCGCTACCCTTCACCCACAAGTTCATCACATAGACCACTCCAGTTCTCTCAACATCCACGATCCTCCCCTGTACTTCCAATGACTTTGAACCTCTGGAAAGAATTCGTTGTGGCTAGTATCTTTCCTTCCCCAATTCCCACTGTACTTTTCTACTTGTGGCAGGGCATAGTCTCTAACTCAAAATGATGGCTTCATTTATAATAATCGATTATAAACTGGGCACCTGTTAATGGAGATACATGAGAAGAGTTGGAAGGGACCAAAGAGGTCTTCTAGTCCAGTGTTTCCCAACCTTTTTTGAGCCGCAGCACATTATTCACATTTTCAAAATCCTGGGGAACACTGAAGGGGGGGGGGGGGCGCGCTAAAGAAAAGTTTTGACAAAAAAAAATCTTCCTCCATTTCGCTCTATTTCTCCCTCACTCTTTCTCTCTCTTCCTTCCTTCCCTTCTTTCTCTTTCTCCATCCCTCTTTCTTTCTTTCTTCCTCTCTCTTTTGCTCTCTTTCTCTCTCCCTCCTTCCCTCCCTATATGTCTTTCTCTCTCCCTTGCTCTCTCTGCCTCTCTTGCTATCTCTCTTTCATTCTCTCTCTTTTTCTCTCTCTTTCTCTCTCTCTTGCTATCTCTTTCTCTCTCTCTGTCTCTCTTTCTTTTTCTCTGTCTCTCTTTCTCTCTCTTGCTAGCTCTCTTTCTTTTTCTCTTTCTCTGTCTCTCTCTCTCTCTCTGCCTCTCTTGCTATGTCTCTCTTGCTCTCTCTCTCTCTCTCTCTCTCTCTCTCTCTGCCTCTCTTGCTATGTCTCTCTTGCTCTCTCTCTCTTGCTCTCTCTTCCTTTCTTCTCTGCGGAGGCCGGCGAAGGTTTTTCTTATTTTAAATGTTCCGGGTGGCAGGGGGATGCGGAGCCCGCACGCACACACCCCCGACATTCCAAATCCTGCCTCAGCTGCATGCAAGAGGGGCCGGGCGGGCGTTAGCAGCCCGATGAGGAGGACGAGAAGCCGCTGCAGCCACCCCCAATCCCCCCCCTTCCCTGGGTACCTTCCAAAGGCCCCTGGAAAAAGGCAGGAGGTAGCAATGAGGCGCGAGGACAAGCAGGCAGCTTGGCGGAGGGGAAGCGCTGACGGGCTCTCCTCCTTCCCCACCCCCGCGCTTCTCTCCCGCCCTGGCTTTTGCTTCGCCCGCAGATTTCCCCGCAGTTCAAAAGGAGGCAAGAGGTGGCCTGGATGAAATTGCGGGGAAATCATGGGGCGAAGCAAAAGCCAGGGCGGGAGAGAAGCGCGGGGGTGGGGAAGGAGGAGAGCCCGTCAGCGCTTCCCCTCCGCCAAGAGGTTATTGCCGCCGCCTCTGCCTCTACTCAGGCAGCCATCGTGGTTGAGCTGAGCGAGAGGAAAAGGCGCGGTGACCACGGTGGCTCCCTGAGTGGAGGCAGAAGCGGTGGCAATAACCTCTGTGCTTTCTACGGCAGCGTGGCTGAGCTGGACGGAGGGAAGCGGCAGCTCCCACTCGAGGAACCCACGGCAACGGGCTTGGTGGGAGGCGACGGCGGGAGACACAGGCGGTGGGAGGAGAGGGAACTAGGAAGCGACTGTGAAGCCCAAGACCATCCACAGGACGACACTCAGGCAGGGGCGCCGGCAGCGCCCCGCCCAGCTGGAGCTTCTCGCAGCACACCTGGCCATGTCTCGCGGCACACTACTGTGCCGCGGCACACCGGTTGGGAAACGCTGTTCTAGTCCAACCCCCTGCTTAGGCAAGAAACTTTACAGCATTTCAGACAAATGGTTATCTTTTCTTTAAAATTTCCAGTGTTGGAACATTCACAACTTCTGGGGGCAGGAGGGAAGTGTTTTTAATAGGAAAGTGAACACAAGAACAAGGGGACACAATCTGAAGTTAGTTGAGGGAAAGATCAAAAGCAACATGAGAAAATATTATTTTACTGAAAGAGTAGTAGATCCTTGGAACAAACTTCCAGCAGACGTGGTTGATAAATCCACAGTAACTGAATTTAAACATGCCTGGGATAAACATATATCCATCCTAAGATAAAATACAGAAAATAGTATAAGGGCAGACTAGATGGATCATGAGGTCTTTTTCTGCCGTCAGTCTTCTATGTTTCTAAGCTGTTCCACAGATTAATTGTTATAACTCTCCAGAAATTTCTCCTTAGTTCTAAATTGCTTCTCTTCTTGTTTAGTTTCCACCCATTGCTTCTTGTTCTACCTTCAGATGCTTTGGAAAATAGCTTGATTCCCTCTTCTTTGTGGCAACTCCTGAGATATGGGAACACTGCTATCATGTCTCCCCTAGTCTTTTTTAAAATTAAACTAAACATACCTAGCTCCTGCAGTCAACTCTGTGGTTGGTAAAGGGAAAGGCAGGGAGGGAGGGGAGAGCAAAAGCAGAAAAGATGAGCTTTTGCTGTTTTTCAGAAGCAGGAATTATAAAGTACAATGCCAGGATTTAGCTTTCAGTTGTGTTTTTGTTTTCAGCATGATTGTGACAAAGCAGTTGTCCTGGGGGATAACACTATTACCTTGTATGTAGACGTATAGTTTTGAGAGGATTCCTGTAAGCCACTAAAACTAACCCCTTGCCAGAGCTAGAATCCAGATTAAAGCATCTTGCAAAATGGCTCTGTTTGAGCATAACCTGCCATCCTTAGCAGGTGTCGAATGGTTCTTAAGAAGCTGTTTCTAAATTGAAATCAACCAAAAACTTTCTTTCACTGTTAAGATCTTTATTCCCTGGACAGCTGTCTGGAGAAATAAAGGACGGTCCTTAACTGTGGAACCCTTCAGGCATTTGAAGAGAAGCACAGAAACATAGAAGTCTGACGGCAGAAAAAGACCTCATGGTCCATCTAGTCTGCCCTTATACTATTTCGTGTATTTTATCTTAGGATGGATATATGTTTATCCCAGGCATGTTTAAATTCAGTTACTGTGGATTTATCTACCACATCTGCTGGAAGTTTGTTCCAAGGATCTACTACTCTTTCAGTAAAATAATATTTTCCCATGTTGCTTTTGATCTTTCCCCCAGCTGACTTCAGATTGTGTCCCCTTGTTCTTGTGTTCACTTTCCTATTAAACCACTTCCCTCCTGGACCTTATTTAACCCTTTAACATATTTAAATGTTTCGATCATGTCCCCCCTTTTCCTTCTGTCCTCCAGACTATACAGATTGAGTTCATTAAGTCTTTCCTGATACGTTTTATGCTTAAGACCTTCCACCATTCTTGTAGCCCGTCTTTGGACCCGTTCAATTTTGTCAATATCTTTTTGTAGGTGAGGTCTCCAGAACTGAACACAGTATTCCAAATGTGGTCTCACCAGCGCTCTATGTAGCTCTATATAGAGAGATGTCTTCAGCTCTCTTTTGTTAAGATTAAACATCAATGCTTAATGTTTTACTCTTCCCCTTTTCCAGAAAGTACCGTATTTTCCGAAGTATAAGATGCACCTTAGTTTGGGGGGAGAAAAATAAGAAAAAGAATCTGCTTACCAGATATTCTTCAGGCTAGCATCCTTAGTCTGGTCAGCTTCAGCACATTATATTATCCCCGGTTAGGGTTTAAAAAAAACTTAATTCAGAGAGAGTGACAGTGAAAGAGCTTGCAAGCTGGTAAGAGCTTGGAACATCATTAGCACCTGGTTAGGGCTGGAAAGAAACATTTGGAGTAAGTTAGAGCAATGAAAAAAACCCTGCAAAGACTTAGGGCTTGGAAAATATTCTTCGCAAAGAGTAACAAGGTAAGAGCTGGGAGTTAGGACTGGGGGGGGAAACCTTTGAAAAAGCTACATTCAGAGTGTTAGACGCCCCTGGATTTTCAGCCTCTTTTAGGGAGGACAAAGGTGCATCTTATGCCCCGAAAAATACAGTATATTGTTAAATTATATTGTTAAACCCAATTCCCAGCAACTCTTGAGAGTTTACAATTGTTAAAAACATTTTTTAAAAATTCAAAACCCCTTATAAAAATGGCATAAGGCAAACCACAGGGAACAAGAAAAAAGGGGCATCAGTTGACCTCTCCAAAGAGAGGAAAGCTCTTCAAAATACCAGTAGGTTGGGAATTGTTCAAATTTTGGGGAATCTCATGTATATGTGAAAAAATGTACCTTGAGATCGTGGTTTTCCAACTTTTTGATGTTCTTGGGCCACATTGAACAAAGATGAATTGTCTTGGGCTTCTTATAAAATATATAGTTAATGTATATAAATAAGAAACCTGCTTTATTTTTAATATTTTCCCTTATGGGGTTGCATTACTAGCTCTGCAGGCCCATGAATAGGACATGGTGCTTTAGATATTATTATTATTATTATTATTATTATTATTATTATTATTTATTAGATTTGTATGCCGCCCCTATCTGTAGACTCGGGGCGGCTCACAACACAATAAAACAGTTCATAACAAATCTAATAATTTACAATTTAAAATATTTAAAAAAACCCATTATTAAGCAGACATACATACAAACATATATGTTATCTATCACACTCTTATCTATACTCTACAGCAGACGTAAACACACAGCCCGTGCTAGGCCACAGAATTTGCCTGTGAGGCTGTCCCAGAGATGGTGAGGGACTGGCCCTTGCTGCCCAGGGCCTGGCCACAATTATCTGGTTGGCCACAATGACCAGGCCATGTCCACCCTGTCCCCCAAACGGCAAACAAACTCCTTATGTGGCCCTTGACGGTCTACACTATAGCCTCTTATTCTTACTGTAGGTCCTTTTTTTAACTAGAGAAAATGTGTTCTGTAGAGGATATGGCTTGTCTCTTTGTATTCTGTACATATTTTATTATGTTTCTTTCTTCAGTTCGGACATAATGTAGTTTGTTTGTTTGTTAGATTTCCATTCAAATGTCGCACTTTTTTCCATTTCCCCCCAAACAACAACTCTATAAATTGGGCTGAGAGTGTGATTAACCTCATAGACCTGTGATGGTGAACCTATGGCACATGTGCCACAGGTGGCACATGGAGCCATATCTGAGGGCACGCAAGATGTTGGTATATGCTAGCTCCAGCGTGCATGTGTGCGCTTTTTGGGCTGCTTTTCAGCCATTTTCACTCTTACTAGGCTTCAGGGAAGCCTCCTGAAGCCGGGGGATGACAAAAAATGGCCAACAGGCCAACTGGAAGTTTAGAAACAAACTTCCAGTTGGCCCATTGAGCCATTTTCACTCTCCCATTTTGCTATTTTTCGCCGTCCCCAGGCTTTAGGAGTCCGTTGTGAGGCCTGTGCACATGTGCAGTGTGGCAGTGGGGGGAGTGTGCATGCATAGGAGGGCAGTGCAGGCATTGTACATAGGGGGGAGGGTAAAGGTGTGCACACTCTTTTGGAACATGAGCCCCAAAAGGTTCACCATCATTGCCATAGACCAGGCATAGGCAAAGTTGGCTCTTCTATGCCTTGTGGACTTCAGCTCCCAGAATTCCTGAGCCAACCATGCTAGCTCAGGAATTCTGGGAGTTGAAGTCCACATGTCATGCAAGAGCCAACTTTGCCTACCCCTGCCATAGACAATGAGATTCCACTGTTGGGAATGGATTTGAATCTAGATCTCTGGTGTCAATTGGGCAACCTAGTCACTGTGTTATATTTTTCCCCATTATGAAATTGGAAGTAGATGCAGTTCCAAGCAATTGAGCTGTAGAACCTTGTTCAGCTTTTCATTGAAAAGTTAGAAGTACTCTTCAGAAAAATTTGGCATCATGTAGTCTAATGAAATTTGGCCATTCTTGTATTTTTGTTTTTGCTTTATAGTCACCCCTGGAAGACTGTTACTACAGCTGCTATGCAGAAATACCCCAATCCCATGAATCCCTGCGTAGTTGGAGTTGATGTTTTGGACCGGCATGTAGATACTAATGGAAAATTACATAGCCACCGGCTGCTGAGTACAGAATGGGGAATGCCATCCATTGTAAAATCAGTAAGTGCTAAACCAAGAATTAGAGCTTTCAATAGTTTTCTTGAATGCATCCCATGTGATTTTGGTTTTACAAAACATAGCATATAGTCCACAATTGTAGCATATTGCATTACACTTTCTTGAGAATTTCTGTTATTTAAGATACAAAAGGTGGATACTTCCATAATTGAGTGGTGTTTCAGAATTTGAATAGACCAAATTCCCACAAAATGTTACTATTGCATATTCATTTAGGGTTTTTTTATAATAAAGGTGACTGGTACATTGGATTGTGCAACAGTTCCTTATAGCTGATGAATGAATCCATTGTGTGCCTCTTACATCATAAACAACTGCATGTTACAGCAAGTTGAATTGCTATATTGTTCCTTTTTTCTTCAGATTACACCCCTTAACGCTGTTTCGGACAGCATGAAAATGGGTTGGTTAAGTAATTTCAATGCTAGCAACACTAAGTATAAAGGCAGCTTTTATACAAATTGACAATTTATAGGTGAAACTCAAAAAAATTAGAATATCATGCAAAAGTTCGTTTATTTCAGTAATGCAACTTAAAAGGTGAAATATAATATATGAAAGAGACTCACTACATGCAAGGCAAGATAGTTCAAGCCCTGTCATAATTGTGATGATTATGGGACACACCTCATGAAAACACCAAATCCACAATCTCAGAAACTTAGAATATTACATACAATCAATAAAACAAGGAATGTACATAGAACAATATCGGACCTCTGAAAAGTATAAGCATGCACATGTACTCAGAACTTGATTTGGGCCCCTTCTGCAGCAATTACTGCCTCGGTGCAGCGTGGTATGGAAGCCTGTGGGCACTGCTGGGGTGTTATGGAAGACCAGGATGCTACAATAGCGGCCTTCAGCTCTTCTGCATTGTTTGATCTCATGTCTCTTTATCTTTCTCTTGGCAATGACCCATAGATTATCTATGGGGTTCAAATCAGGTGAGTTTGCTGGCCAATCAAGCACAGTAATCCTATGGTCATTGAACCAGATTTTGGTGCTTTTGGCAGGGCGGGCTGGTGCCAAATCCTGCTGTAAAATGGAAGTCAGCATCCCCATAAAGCTTGGCTGCGGAAGGAAGCATGAAGTGCTCCAAAATCTTCTGGTAGACCGCTGCATTGACCCTGGACTTAATGAAGTACGGTGGACCAATACCAGCAGATGACATGGCTCCCCAATTCAACACAGACTGTGGAAACTTCACACTGGACTTCAAGCATCTTGCTGTGTGTGCATCTCCATTCTTCCTCCATACTCTGGATCCTTGGTTTCCAAATGAGATGCAAACGCTTCCACAGTCTGTGTTGATTTGAGGAGCCATGTCATCTGCTGGTGTTGGTCACTATGCTTCATTACGTCCAGGGTCAACACAGCTGTCTACTGGGAGATTTTTGAGTACTTCATGCTTTCTTCCTCAGCCCAGCTTTATGGGGATGCTGACTTCAATTTTCCAGCAGGACTTGGCACCTGCTGACCCCCAAGTAGGGCAGGAATGGAGATTTTGCAGTATCCTTCTCCCAGGAATGGGGTGGGAATGGGGGATTTTGCAGTATCCTTCCCCTGCCATGCCCACCAAGCCACACCATGCCCACCAAGCCACATCCACAGAATCAGTAGTAAAAAAAATGAATTTCACCACTGAAATGGACGATTGAATTTTGTATGAGCATTTGATTCACATACTTGCCTTGAAAGAGCTTCAGTTAAATTAGGGTAGAGAAGCGGGAAAATCCAATTTATATTATAAAGCAACCTTTATGGAAAAGGAACTCAGTGCAAAAGTTCTGGATTGCTGCTGCTTTTATTTCATGCCTCCGAAACAACATAATGTCATTCAGCTTTTGATGCTATACTTATGTCACAATGCAGCTAATGCTCTATTTATCTTCTAGCTTATTGGTGCTTGTAGAATGAGAACCTATGTTCAAGAGCACTCTGTAGTTGACCCAGTTGAGAAAATAATGGAGCTCAAATCTAGTAACGTAAGTATTACACAAATGAACTTAAACGTTTCTAGTAGACTTAATTCCTGTAAGTCAGAGGTCTTCAAATTTGGTAAATTTAAGACTTGTGGACTTTAACTCCCAGAATTCTCCAGCCAACTATGCTCCAGCCTATGATGGCTGGAGAATTCTGGGAGTTGAAGTCCAGAAGTCTTAAAGTTGCCAAGTTTGAGGACTGCTGCTGTAAGTCATACTTCCAAGTATCTCTTCAGAGGTGGCAGAATACTAAAAAGATACTGTGTGCTTCTCCTTTTAAAGTCCTTAGAATTTCAGATTTTTCTCAGGAAGTATCTATTTTGTACTTTGTAAAATTGACTGACTTTTCTAAATTGTATACTCCCAAGTGAAAAGGATTTCTTTATTATTATAGCTATACATCATAATGTGTTTGTGTATCATGTGATCTTATGAGAAAGTGCAACAAAACCTGTATTTGAGGAAGCCAATGTTAATCTATGCTTATTAAATTATGCTCTCACAAATTAATTGTGTTCACTGAATTATTTTTTAACACTGAAACTTAAATTAAATTTCTTGTAGATTTCATTTACCAATCTAGTATCAGTAGATGAGAGACTAATTTATAAGCCACATCCTCAAGAGCCAGAAAAGTAAGTAATGTATTTCAGAATTTTACTCTATTTTTTCTTTATTGTATGAAATACTTCAGAAAATCACAGTAGATCATTTAAAAGTGAGTATTACTCAACTATTGCAACAGATATAATCTGTGGTAATTTATTTCAAATTTAAACATGTGAAATGCCACTGTACAACAGTAATAACCCACCGTATTTTCGGACTATAAGACGCACCAAGATTTCAAATAAATAAATAAGAAAAAAAGTTTTTTGTCCTCCAGGAGCACTCTGCAAGCCTCCCAAATCCTCTTGTGCACCCCGTTTTCTGCAAATACAGCCCATTTTTCGTAAAATGAGGTGGACAGAGGGTTTGGGAGGCCTGCAGAGAGCTCCTGGGGCCTGAGGGAAGGCAAAAATGTCCCAGTTTTGCACACAAAAAATGCCTTTGGGGGGCTCATTTTCATTAAAAAATGGGGGGGTCTCTATATATATAACAAGGCCACAAGCACCAGCCTGAAGATGACGAGTGGGACCTTGTTGAAACGTCCGCCAGGAATCTCTGAAACTTACACGGGAAGAAACCCAAATATGCCAAGACCTTCACACCTATACCTGTGAAAATCTACGAAAACATACACACACACATACACACACAAAGAGAGAGAGAGTTGGCTTAGGACCACAGTTGAGTCCAAAATTTCAGTTGTTAAGTGAGTTTAGCCCAATTTTAAACCTTTCTTGCTACAATTGTTAAGTGAATCACTGTACCTGCGAAGTTAGTATCACGGTTATTAAGTAAATCTGGCTTCCTTATTGACTGCTTTTCAAAAGGTTGCAAAAGGAGATCACATGACCCCAGAACACTGCAACCATCATAAGTACATGCCCGTTGCCAGGCGCTTTAATTTCGATTACATAACCATGTGGATATTGCAATGGTTGTAGCAATAACACTTAGACTTATATACCGCTTCATAGTGCTTTACAGCCCTCTCTAAGCGGTTTACAGAGTCAGCACATTGCCTCCACCCACAGAAGGATGGAAGGCTGAGTCAACCTTGAGCCGGTCAGAATCAAACTCCCGGCAGTTGGCAGAATTAGCCTGCAATATTGCATTCTAACCATTGCACCACCATGGCTCTTGTAAATGTGAAAAACAGTTATAAATCACTTTTCAGTACCATTGTGACTTCAGTCGCTAAACAAATGGTTTAAAAGTCAAGCACTACCTGTGCTATATATTATTATGGTATAAAACACTACTCTTTTCAGTGATCTCTGTCAGAAGGAATTCCAAGAGCCATCCATGCAAACACAAAAATGCATATCCACACCTTAGGGTTTAAAGCAATTCTGAGATTAGTACCCATTCCCTATAGACACACTATCCTTGTGGAAATGATTGGTGGTTGTAATATGTGGGATTTTTTTATAGACATAGGAAGCACAAAAGTAGCTTCTGATTACTTTTTGAGAAATAAACCGAAAAACTATTGTTATTTTTTCCATAGAACTATTTTGACTCAAGAAGCAACCATCTGTGTAAAAGGAGTTAGTCTCAGCAGTTACTTAGAAGGACTAATGGAAAACACAATTTCTTCTAATGCCAAAAAAGTATGTATTCCCAACTTATTTTGAGAAGACAGGAGAGAATAGTGGATGAGTTGGAATGGAATGAAAATATGAGGATTATTACTGGCTGTGTTATATTTTATGATTATTACCTACTTCAAACTTAAGGATATGTTGTAATTACCAGGAATACAGATTAAGCAGCGGGGCGCGTTTGCCCAGGTTCGCCTGGTGCACCAGTTGCGGCCCTATCTGGACCGGGACTCACTGCTCACAGTCACTCATGCCCTCATCACCTCGAGGTTCGACTACTGTAATGCTCTCTACATGGGGCTACCTTTGAAAAGTGTTCGGAAACTTCAGATCGTGCAGAATGCAGCTGCGAGAGCAGTCATGGGCCTACCTAGGTATGCCCATGTTTCACCAACACTCCGCAGTCTGCATTGGTTGCCGATCAATTTCCGGTCACAATTCAAAGTGTTGGTTATGACCTTTAAAGCCCTTCATGGCACTGGACCAGAATATCTCCGAGACCGCCTGCTGCCGCACAAATCCCAGCGACCGATTAGGTCCCACAGAGCGGGCCTTCTCCTGGTCCCGTCAACTAAACAATGTCGATTGGCAGGCCCCAGGGGAAGAGCCTTCTCTGTGGCGGCCCCGGGCTCTCTGGAACCAACTCCCCCCGGAGATTAGAACTGCCCCTATTCTCCTTGCCTTTCGTAAGCTCCTTAAGACCCACCTTTGTCGTCAGGCATGGGGGAACTGAGACATCTCCCCCGGGCATATACAATTTATGAATGGTATGTTTGTATGTATGTGTGTTTAGAAAATGGGGTTTTAAAATATTTTTAAACAGTAATTTAGATTTGTTGTAAATTGTTTTCACTTTGTTGTGAGCCGCCCCGAGTCTGCAGAGAGGGGCGGCATACAAATCTAAATAATAAATAAATAAATAAATAAAAATAAATAAGCAGTTAGTGCCATCCTATCCTGGCTTATAGAATCAGGGTAAGCAGAGTATTTTTATGCTAGAGGTCCAGATATATATATTTATGATATAATCCTATTCCAACAATTTATGCTATACTGCAACAACGATACCCAAATGATTTCTTTCCTCTTCCATTTGTTAGTAAGGAAAATAAATAAAAGTAATTCGCTTGTGGGATTGAAACAGATTCCCCCCCCCCCCCCCAAATGGAAGTAAACATATCTGTGTCTAGATAATCTTTTAGGACCAATCTGGGTCAGTCATCAGTACCAGAGGTTTAATCTTTGAGCTTTTGGACTCGTGCTAGAGCTTATCCTCAGGGAACGTCTCTACCGGAATGTGATGACAGAGAAGTTCTAATGAGAGAAAAGTTCCCTGAGGATGGATTCCTGCACAACTCCGAAATCTTGGAAGGTTAAATCTCTGATCCAATGATCAACACAGATTGGATCCTACAAGAATTTTTTTTTACTAAGAATCTGCTTTGATAATATATTGCTTAGCCACTTAATCAATGTTTACAAGAATTGACAAGATAGCAATATTGATCATATAGATCAGAGGTGTCAAACTCACAGGCTGGATCTGGACCATGGGGTGCTTAGATCTAGCCCACAAGGCTGCCCTGGAAATGAAGGACTAACCTTCCCAAGGTATGCCCATGTTACACCAACACTCCGCAGTCTGCATTGGTTGCCAATCAATTTCCGGTCACAATTCAAAGTGTTGGTCTTGACCTATAAAGCCCTTCATGGCATCGGACCAGAATATCTCCAGGACCGCCTTCTGCCGCACGAATCCCAGCGACCGATTAGGTCTCACAGAGTTGGCCTTCTCCGGGTCCCGTCGACTAAACAATGTCGTTTGGCGGGTCCCAGGGGAAATGCCTTCTCTGTGGCAGCCCCAACCCTCTGGAACCAGTTCCCCCCTGAGATTAGAACTGCCCCCACCCTCCTTGCCTTCCGCAAACTCCTTAAAACCTACCTCTGCCGTCAGGCATGGGGGAATTGAAATATCTTCCCCAGGCCTATACTGTTTATGTATGGTATGTTGTGTGCATGTTTTTTTTTAATTATGGGTTTTTAGCTTTCTAGTTATTGAATTTGAGCTCTGATTTTGCTGGCAGAGGGTTGCAGGAGGCCATCGCAGCTGAAAACAGCTCGGGAGCCTGTTTTCACTGGCAGAAGCACCGTAGGCTGCTGTTTCCAGGGCAGCCCTGTGAGCCAGATCCCACCCCCAGGCCTTGAGTTTGACACCCCTGCTTTACACCCTTTAACCTAGTGGTTCTAAAATGTTAAAAGTAGTACCAACGTCATTAACATTTATGATCAGGCTCATTTCTATAAATTACTATGACCTCCGAGATGCTTGGATTTGTTTCAATAAAGAATCTGTGTCTTCACAGGGACGTGAAGCATTGGAATGGGTAATCAGCAAACTCAATGCTGAAATAGAAGAATTCACTTCTTCGGCAAGAGGAAATATGAGATCTCCAATCGCAGCAGCCACCTTTATGGAAGAATAGGACAGAAACTATACCAAGTTGTTAGGCCTGACCATTTGAAAGGAACACTTTCGAGCTGCCTCAAAGCTGGAGATATTTATTCTTATACCTATTTAAAAAATAGATCTGTAGTTTAGATTTTTAAATTAAAATTTTGGAGAGAACTTGCCTAAATCTGTACATGAAGGTAACACGCATGGCTTTCTGTTGAATTGTACATTCCTTAACCTGGAATGCAGGCATTCAAGACAGTTCATGTGTTTGCAGAATATATTCTGGGCACAAGATTTTGAGCAGCTTGTTACAGGTTTCGGCTTTGGAGAACAAACGCTATTACTTGAAATAGGATCTAAAGTGCTTTTTTACAGGCTGTTTTCATGGAAGTTGCCATTTGCTAACCTGAGAAGCTTGATTTTTAACATTCATGTTTACAGAAGCTCCACCGTTTTGAAAACTATTCTGAACGTGGCAGAAATTGCATGCTATATAATTAGATATCAACTAAAAGTGGCTTAAAATTTCAGTTTTTCAAAGTCTATTTGGTACAGTGGTTAAATTGTTGAACAATGCAACTTGTTGAACTTAATCATTTTGGTCTAACATTTTCTAAGAATCAGAAATTGTATAGCTACTACATTTATAGGTAGAAATCGCTCCTCCCTTTTAAAATGCATAATCATGATTTATGTACTCCTGACAATTGAAGTCTCTTAAATTGTACTTCGTTGTTTCTCTTTACACACACACACAAACACACATGCACACATAGAGGTACACATATTTTGTTTTGTTCCTTGCTGTATGTCCATACTGCCCTACATTCTATCTACAGGTACTAGAACAAATAGATCTAAATTCTGTAAGTAAAAGAATAGTTCCCTTCCAATATCAAAATAGTCCTTTCTTCACAGGGGAGTGTTTTTATACTCAAAAAATGGAAAACTCAAAAGGCTTTTATGTCTGTGATATAGGTACAGTGTAAAATGAAATATCTTTGATGAGCAGGACACTAGTAGAATTCTGGTATCTGTCTTAAATGACAACTAATGAGCTGTAGACATATCTTAATTTCAGAATTCTGATTCTTTTAATACTCTCATCTGTGGTGTTTAGCATGGAATATTTTGTTCTTAAGAATGTCTGTAAATACTATAATATGGACCTGAAGCTAATTTTAAAAGTTAACATTTCAGTAGAATGTACTGATTCTTGTGAGGTGTGATTGCAAACATTTACCAATGCATTTAAATGTTAAATATTTTTCTACTGGGTTATGTTTTGTCTTTTTCATTTTTAAAAACTGCAAAAACATTTTATAGAGACAATGTTATTAAAAAAAGGTTAATGTTTGATACTCTAATCTCTGTTTTAATTCAGTAAGTCAAATACTTCTCCTTGAGTGATGAATGGCAGCAGCTCAGTGATGTGTGTGTGTGTGTGGGGAGGGAGACTGGAAAGTCTCATTGAGACAGTAGAAACAAGCTGACTCCAAAGGGTGGGGGGCCTTTGTCTTGGCCAGAAGTCCCAATACATTTAACAAAATGAAAGTTTCAGCCTCTGGCCACTACCAAAATTCTACATACATTCAATTTCCTTTTAGAAACATAGAAGACTGACGGCAGAAAAAGACCTCATGGTCCATCTAGTCTGCCCTTATACTATTTCCTGTATTTTATTTTACAATGGATGTATGTTTATCCCAGACATGTTTAAATTCAGTTACTGTGGATTTACCAACCACGTCTGCTGGAAGTTTGTTCCAAGGATCTACTACTCTTTCAGTGAAATAATATTTTCTCACGTTGCTTTGGATCTTTCCCCCAACTAACTTCAGATTGTGTCCCCTTGTTCTTGTGTTCACTTTCCTATTAAAAACACTTCCCTCCTGAACCTTATTTAACCCTTTAACATATTTAAATGTTTCTATCCTGTCCCCCCTTTCCCTTCCGTCCTCCAGACTACACAGATTGAGTTCGTTAAGTCTTTCCTGATACGTTTTATGCTTAAGACCTTCCACCATTCTTGTAGCCCATCTTTGGACTCGTTCAATATCTTTTTGTAGGTGAGGTCTCCAGAACTGAACATAGTATTCCAATTTTTATTTTGAATTATGTATATATGATTATTGCTTTTATTTGTTTTTCCCAATCAGCCCTTTTCTAATTTCCCTCCCTAATCCACTGGCAGTATTAGGGACACTAAAGTGTACTTTGTTTGGCTCCATATGATAGGTCCACAAGTGGCTGGCTATTCATATTCTTAGAATCTATATTAATGGTTCCATATTGAGTACTTATTCATTTATTCATTCACTCTTTCAGTTTACAGTAGAACCTCTAGTCACGACCATAATTCATTCCATAACTTAGGTCGCAAACTGATTTGACGCAGAAGGGGAAATCTGCCACAAAAAAAATTAGTCAGAAGCATTTGTGACCATAAGTTCTACTGTATATGGCCACACATCTCAGGTTTATGCCTCTGGGCTGTTAACAATAGTTAAGAACAACATAAACACACTAACCTAGAGATCAGCAACCTTAAACACTCAGAGCCACAAAGGTCCTGTTCTGTCGGGCTCTCTGGTAGAATCCTCCCAAAAATTCACAGGGACAAATTTCAGACACACACACGTTTGAAAATTCAAAACAATGTTCTTTATAATGAAAATTCACTTAAACCAAGCCCTCTTTTGGTATAGCCAAGAGCACTCGTCTCCAAACAAACTGGTAATTTGTACAAGTCCCTTATCAGTTCTGTGATACTTAGCTTGCAGCTGTGAGGCAATTCACAGTCCTTTCACAAAGTGAAACACACTTTGCTCTGGTTTAGTTTCAAAGCGGGGGAAAATCAACACACAAAAAGTCAAAGTCAGTAAAGCAGTCACGAAAAACAACAATCAGATAATCCTACACAATGGCCAAACCCACAGGCTGCTATTTATAGCAGCCTCACTAATTACCACAGCCCCACCCAACCACAGGTGGCCTCATTTTCTTTGATAATAATCTCTCAGTTGTTGTTGCCTATGCATCGCTCTCCGCATGTGTGGCTGTATCATTAACTCTTGTTCTGAATCCAAGGAGGAGCTAGATTATTGATCTCCTGAGCTGTCTGCCCCACTCTCCTCATCCCTGTCACTCATGTCTTCTTGGTCAGAGGAGCCTTCATCATCAGATTCCACCGGGGGGGCAAAACAGGCCTGCAGCATGTGGATGTCCCCCACATCCACAGTCCTTGGGGCAAGAGCAGGGCCAGAGCTAACCACAAAAGGTCCTAGCTGAAAGTCCCCCTTTCCATTCTGGAGCTGACCGGAAGTCCAATTCCCCCACCATAGAGTCTCCAAGCACAGTGTCCTTTTTCCTCTACCTATCCTAACCAAAAGCCCTATCAATTGTGGAGCTGACCGGAAAATCCACCCTTTGCTTTACAGTCTCTTCCTTGTGCGCCCTGTTTCCCTTCACCTTAAAAAACGCAAACACAATCCTGGGATGCATCAAGAGGAGCATAGAATCTCGCTCAGGTGAAGTAATTATTCCTCTCTACAGAGTTTGGTACAACCACACTTGGAATACTGTGTTCAGTTCTGGGAGGCCCAATTTAAAAAGGACATTGATAAACTAGAGCAAGTTCAAAGGAGAGTTACAAGGATGGTGAATGGTCTGGAAACCATGTCCTATGAGGAACGGTTAAAGGATCTAGGGATCTTTAGTCTCCAAAGGAGAAGATTGAGAGGAGACTTGATAGCTGTCTACAAATATCTGAAGGGTTGTCACAGGGCAGAGGGATCAGCGTTGTTCTCATTAGTACATGGACTAGAAACAATGGAATGAAATTGCAAGGGAGTAGATTTAGATTAGATATCAGAAAAAACCTTTCTAACAGTATGGGTGATAAACCAGTGGAACAGTTTGCCACAAGAGGTGGTGGGCTCGCCTTCATTGGAGGTCTTCAAACAGAGACTGGACAGTCATCTTTCTGGGATGGTTTAATGTATTCTGCATTGATCAGGGGTTGGACCTGATGACCCTCGAGGTCCCTTCCAACTCTATGATTCTGATTCTATACCCCAAGATCATCCATACATGGGATGTATGTATGTATGTATATATGTATGGACATTATTGGGGTATTTTGTCATTTTGAGTCATTAAAAACAATGAAATCTGGATAGAAAAACTATTTTAAAATCCCTCGCATTTTTCAAAACATGTTTTAACAATATATGGGACAATTTAAAGCTAATTCAATTATGTCCTCCGTTCAAGAGTGGCTTTATCTCTCCTAGTGGGCCATGAAGACCTGGTTCTGTCAAGTTGGCATATGGGTTGTAAAATAATATGCAAAACCTAAGATTGGTGGGTTGACGGCGCTTCCCCCGCCTTTAACTTTTTAACCTTGCAATTTTAATTTCGCTTTTAATTGCTTTTTAACTCGTTTTCTACATCGCGGTATGCTTTTTATTTCTCAACCGCCCGGCGTCGCTCAAGGCTAAAGATGGGTGGTGTAGAAATGTGGCAACTTTAATTAATGAAAGATATAAAACAGGATAAGAAAAATGAATCATTGCAACCCCAACAATAAAGAAACGCTGGCCCCCCGCCCTCCCCCAAAACTCCGATTTTCCACATTTGCAGCACTGCGACCTCCAAAGAGGGTATTAGACCAGGGTCTCCAACTTTGGCAACTTTCAGACTTATGGACTTCAACTCCCAAAGTACCTCAAGCCAGCTTCGCTGACTGAGAAATTCTGGGAATTGAAGTCCACAAGTTGCAAAGGTTGGAGATCTCCAGACTCAGAGGATAGCTTTCACGCTCATCAAAGCACGCCAACCAATTAAAATAGCCGAACCCTAGAAGACCGAGCTTTGGTTGGTTATCTCGGACGGGTTAAAACTCCTCCCCTAAATAGAACTAGATGGATGGGGAAACAGACCGCACGGGGCATCGCTAGGACGTGAGTGGGTCGACTTGGTTTTCATTTCCGGGTCTTTCCAACGCTTCCGGGTTAGACTCCCGCAGAGCAGCCAGCCTCCCTCTGTTTGACTGGGCGACCTTGCGGCCTCGGACGGGCGATTTCCTCGAGCAAAGCAGCCGTCATGGTGGCTTACTGGAGGCAAGCTGGGCTCAGGTAGGTAGGTAGGTGGGTGACTGAAGCCCCCCCCCCCGCCCCAGACTGGTCTTATGAAGCCGTCGGTCTCCCGGTGTTCGGGCGCCTTAGATGGAAAACAAAACTTTGCTAATTACTCTTCATCTTGCAAATTAAATCCTTTTAATGCGGAAAATGAAGGGGGAGGGACAATAAAATTTCATTCCCAAACTGAGGTATCTGTCATCTTATTAAGGATGAGGACCCAGATTGTTTGGGGCAATAGGCTGACCCTGTAAACCGCTTAGAAAGGGGTGTAAAGTGGTATATAAGTGTAAATAATAATAATAATAATAATAATAATAATAATAATAATAATAATAATAATAATAATAATATACAGAGTTGGAAGGGACCTTGGAGGACTTCTAGTCCAACCCCCTGCTTGGGCAGAAGACCCTACGCTCAAAGGTGGATTGCCATTAACAGTGCATTGTGCGTGCAGCTTTGGTTCTAGCACATTCGTGGGTCCCAGCATGTTTTGGCTTCTGCGCATACCGCAAGAACCAAAAACGCACTGAAATCTTGCAAGGGGGTGCGCACACATGATTTTGGTGGATTTTCTGATTCCACCCATGCACAAGAGCAAAAAATCATCAAAATCTCTCACACGCACGTGTCTGTTTGTTTGATTGATTGATTTTTATGCCGCCCTTCTCCTTAGATTCAGGGCAGCCTACAACATGTTAGCAATAGCACTTTTTTAACAGAGCCAGCATATTTCCCCCACAATCCAGGTCCTCATTTTACCCACCTCGGAAGGATGGAAGGCTGAGTCAACCTTGAGCCGGTGATGAGATTTGAGATCTACAGTCAGCTTCAGTGGCCTGCAGTACAGCACTCTATCTGCTGCGCCACCCCGTCTCTAGATCGTATCATATATTTTAATTTGTTGTTTAATCCACGTATGGGTCTTTCTATCTTGTTTTGTGATGCCCAGCATGTATCTTTCCATAGCTTTCTATAGCACATTTGCACCACTCCTAGCTTTTCTATCAATTGTGAAGTTAGTGTTCCACTGGCATAAGTTAGAGGAGGTAGAGGCATGGGGGGAGGCTGTAGCTCTTCTGAGTCTTGTGAGAAGAGAACATCATTTGCAAATCTTAAGTGATTTAAACAGGCGCCATTGATTTTTCCTCCATCTTTTGTCCATCTAGCTTGTGAAATACTTTTTCAAGGCAAGCTGAGAAAAAGATAGATGATACTATATCAAGGGCATGAAAGTTGGAAAATAACCCATGATCACCTGTAGACAGTTATGAGGGTTGGTTGGTTGGTGGGTTACATAGTTGTGAGTTAGTTAGTTAGTTAGTTAGTTTCTTTCTTTCTTTCTTTATTCATTCATTCATTCATTCATTCATTCATTTATTGGATTTATTGGATTTATATGCCGCCCCTCTCCGAAAACTCAGTTACTTAGTTAGTTACTTAGTTAGTTAGGAGGGTTAACACCTGAAGATGTGAAGCTGCCAATTTAGAAGGCTTTAACTGGGTTAACATTTAGTACCTCTAGATACGAGCTGCTCCACATGCGAGTATTCCAAGTTACGAGCCGCAACGCAAGCAAAATTTCTGTTCGACACCCGAGCTCAAATTCGGGATACGAGCCGAACTTCCGCTAGGTGGCGCAAGAATCTCCTTGCTTCCAGTTATCTCGGCGCGAAAAACAAAATCTAAAGGCATTCGTTCGAGATGCGAGTTGATCGACTTACGAGCTCAGGTCTGGAGCAAATTAAACTCGTATGTCGAGGTACCAATGGTCATTTTTCAATTGACTTCAGTATTACCTTCAGAATGTGCCTCTGAATAAATGTCTGAACTACTATGGCCCATTTTATTAGAAATCCTGGCCTTTATAATGACTTTTCCAGGATGCTTTTCTAATTTTCCACAGTTGTTAACTCCAGGAGATTGATATTCTTTTGATCCATATTTATTTTTCTTTCAGCTACATCCGCTACTCTCAGATCTGTGCAAAAGCAGTAAGAGCAGCCCTGAAACCTCAATTTAAAGCAGAGGCAGAGAAAGTAGCTGGAAGCCATGTAAAAATGATAAAACCCAAAAAGGAATGACATGAGTAAGTAAAGAAGTTCTAGAGATTTCTATTTCCCTTAGATCTGTATACAACTTTACAACATTAAACTGTATCTTGTCTTATGTAAAGCAGATTATGTATGCAGCCATTAAAAAATTGTGATTTAATTGGTTATTACTAATCGGATTTTGCTGAATCAAGATATTTTGTTCGAAGTTCCAGTAAGAAATGTATTAGGATTACCTATACAGTAGTACCTCTAGATACGAGTTTAATTCGTTCCAGAACGGAGCTCGTATGTCGATCAACTCGTATCTGGAACAAATGGCTTTAGACTTTGTTTTTCCCCGCCGAGATAACCAGAAGCAAGGATTCTTGCGCCACATAGTGGAAGCTCGGCTCGTATCTCGAATTTGAGCTCAGGTGGAACAGAAATTTCGCTCCCGTCCTGGCTCGTAACTTGGAATACTCGCATGTGGAGCAGCTCGTATCTAGAGGTACTACTGTAATTACTTAGTGAGCTGTCTTTGCCCCTTTATATCAGCCCATCCAACCCAAGTAGGGAAAGGATTCCAACTGGTGGAGTATAGGAAGAGAGCCTTCTCTGCTGTTGGAGAGTCCTGTCCTTTGGAACATACTCCGCCCATTCCCGCCAGAAGTGAAACTGATTCCCACTTTCCCAGCTTTTTGAAAATATTTAAAGACCTGGCTCTGCTAACTTGTTTGGTGCCACCAAAGAAGCACATAACTGTGCATCAGGCTAGTGTTTTGAAGGCTTATTCTTCGCCCAACCCCCCACACCATTTACTTAACTTTTAATGATAAACGTTAACTAGTCTCGGCTCGCTTTAAAATTTTATGTTCAGTTTTAATGTTTTTAACATTTTATTTTTATGCCACTGAATGTCTCTCCGTGAGAGAGATGGGTGGTTTCACAGAACGGGAAGGGCATAAACCATTTTACTGATTCTGCTGTTAGGTTATTCCAAAGGATTTTGCCCTCTCAAACAACAGCCAGGATTTTCTTGTTTTATATACAAAAACCAACTGAAGTGGAAATTCCAGCACTGGAAATAGCTAGCATGCTAAGATAGAGAGAAACTGCATGCATTTCTGTCTTATCCTCATTATCTAGGTCCTCAGCAGTCTGGATTCAGGCCCGGCTACAGCACGGAAACTGCTTTGGTCGCATTGATGGATGATCTCTGGCGGGCCCGGGACAGGGGCTTGTCCTCTGTCCTGGTGCTCCTTGACCTCTCAGCGGCTTTCGATACCATCGACCATGGTATCCTTCTGCGCCGGCTGGAGGGGTTGGGAGTGGGAGGCACTGTTCTTCAGTGGTTCTCCTCCTACCTCTCCGGTCGGTCGCAGTCGGTGTTAGTGGGGGGTCAGAGGTCGACCCCGAGGTTTCTCCCTTGTGGGGTGCCTCAGGGGTCGGTCCTCTCCCCCCTGCTATTTAATATCTACGTGAAACCGCTGGGTGAGATCATCCATGGGCATGGGGTGAGGTATCATCAATATGCCGATGATACCCAGTTGTACATCTCCACCCCATGTCCAGTCAACGAAGCAGTGGAAGTGATGTGCCGGTGCCTGGAGGCTGTTGGGGCCTGGATGGGTGTCAACAAACTCAAACTCAACCCAGACAAGACGGAGTGGCTGTGGGTTTTGCCTCCCAAGGACAATTCTATCTGTCCGTCCATTACCCTGGGGGGGGAATTATTGACACCCCTCAGAGAGGGTCCGCAACTTGGGCGTCCTCCTCGATCCACAGCTCACATTAGAAAAACACCTTTCAGCTGTGGCGAGGGGGGCGTTTGCCCAGGTTCGCCTGGTGCACCAGTTGCGGCCCTATTTGGACCGGGACTCACTGCTCATAGTCACTCACACCCTCATCACCTCGAGGCTCGACTACTGTAACGCTCTCTACATGGGGCTACCTTTGAAAAGTGTTCGGAAACTTCAGATCATGCAGAATGCAGCTGCGAGAGCAATTATGGGCTTCTCCAAGTATGCCCATATCACTCCAACACTCCGCAGTCTGCATTGGCTGCCGATCAGTTTCCGGTCACAATTCAAAGTGTTGGTTATGACCTATAAAGCCCTTCATGGCATCGGACCAGAATATCTTCGGGACCACCTCCTGCCGCACGAATCCCAGCAACCGGTTAGGTCCCACAGAGTTGGCCTCCGGGTCCCGTCGACTAAACAATGTCGTCTGGCGGGACCCAGGGGAAGAGCCTTCTCTGTGGGGGCCCCGACCCTCTGGAACCAGCTCCCCCCTGAGATTAGGATTGCCCCCACCCTCCCTGCCTTTCGTAAACTCCTTAAGACCCACCTTTGCCGTCAGGCATGGGGGAACTAAAACACCTCCCCCTTGCCCATGTTGTTTTGTTGATTGATTGACTGTGTGCCTGTTTTTTATATATACTGTTTTTTATGAGATTATTAATTTAAATTGGAACTGGATGGGTGGGCATTGGATTTGGTATTGTGTACTGTACTGTTTTTTATTATTGTTGTGAGCCGCCCCGAGTTTGCGGAGAGGGGCGGCATATAAATCCAATAAACCTAAACCTAAACCTATCCAAGTTTTTCACGATGCCTCATCCAAATCTGTTGCCTTATTTGGCTTCAGTATAGATCTGTCCCTAATTCAGTAGATTCCCAATGCTGAAAATACCGGGCATTTAAAATGGACTTTTTGTGGTGAAAATTGCTATAGCAAATATAACAAAGAAAGATGCAGATTTCATATGGATGTTTCAAAGATGTGAAAATAATGTCATTGCTTTTAGTTTCCTAATCTTTTGCATATCAGATCATTGAGTCAATTGAATAATTTAATTGGCTAATACCGGGACTGGTATTTCGATATTAGTTCTCACACTGTCAGTTTTAATTCACACTGTTGCTTTAAATTCTTACTGTGTATTTTACCTGTCTTTACAGAACCCATTCTCTAAAAGGAAAAAATGACAACTCATTGGTATGCTTATGGACAACCATTTCCCATTTTGTGAAACCACCTTGTATACATATAAATGAACCATGCCAATAAATGAAACTTAATCCAAATTATTTTAGTGATTATGTTTTATTAAGCAATAATAAAATAACTTCAAAGAATTAAGTAGTCTTGGTTTTATTGGATAGTAATTTATTTTAAAAGGGTTTTTAGTCACTGGTTACAAAAGATGTTTGAGTCCTTTCCTGATAGAAAAATATTATTGAAAATCAACAGGAAACATTCGGTGAAAGTAAAATTCAATTATCACATAAATTATCATGATTACTTGGAATTAAATTCTATTGATTAATTTATTACCAGGTTTGTAGACAAAAGTATGCAATCACATTTATTTAGAAAGCTTTAAAATTTTAAAAGCTGTACTTATCTTATTTGCATTGCAACAGTTAGCTTGAAATTGAAAATAATATGAGTAAAATAAATGGCAACTAAGAGAAGTATTTCTCAATTTTTCTTCCAGAAAAATCAGTTTTATACTATAGGAAAATAAATATTTTGTACGTCTATTGAGATTCTCATATTCTCATATTTTGTATAAACATTCAACAAAAATCTGCACAACACACTATCAGCAAAGTGCACGATAGAAAGAAATGTGGATTAATACTGTAGCTGGCAGCCTCTGACTTGGGGGAGGGGAAGCTGATTTAGTGCAATGTTCTATATAATGCTGCTGTTTAAAGCAGGGGTATCAAACTCACATAATGGCGGTGTCGTGTTGTTTCCCCCTTCACTAAACTGGGCATGGGTGTGGCCAGTGAATGATGCATCTGGAGTTTGACAGTCCTGATTAAAATTGATTATTGGTTCCTACCCGGCGGGGGGGGGGGGATCTAAACCAATGATCTCTATGATCTGGTCCCCAGGTTTTTGTTTCTTTATCATAGTTGGTACTTTTTGAAATGTGTTCCTTTCCAACACCAGCTGCCAGGATATTATTTAGAACATCTTAACATCAGGTTGATAAATACAAACTTACTTCTGCAAGTAGTTATAAGAAAGCTTCCTTGAAAAGTCTGGTAGAAAAACTATAGCAACTTAAAACGCCAGCAGATTTATTATATAATACATTTTCTGTCCCATAAATGAAATTTTGTTTTGATTTCTTTTATCCTGTTTTGTTATTTTTATAAGTAACTCAAGGCAATGAACTTACCAGACACTCCTTCCTCCTATTTTCCCCACAACAACAACCCTATCAGGTGGGTTAGGCTAAGATAGAGTGACTAGCTCAAAGTCACCCAGCCAACTTTTATGCCTAAAGTGAGATTAGAGTTCACATTTTTAGTCTTTTACAAATTATATTGCTAATAATCCTGTAAATAATGCTATCAGAATCCATAGCATGATACCATGGTCCTTCAAGACTAAAGGATGCCAATGCAATGCTGTCACATTTTTATAAGGAAAATATGTACATATTATCATTTCAGGACTTTTGCTCAAACCACTGAATACTTCATTTTTACGCATAAATAGTACACACCAACATGTGTATATGTGTGTACATAATACAAAGCATAATTCCATATATACACATGCATGTTTTACATATAACATGTTCTGATACATTAAGTAGTAATACTTTGTCTTTCCCAAAATGTTGTGGCTATATTTAATCTTATAACTACGTTTGAATTCTCAAAGCAAATTTGGTTTAATGAATTTTGCAAGAAAATTAGTATAAAATAGGTAATTTAGAATATCAACTCTGGCCCTGCTCTCCCCACTGAACCTCTTAGCAATGACATTGGTAGTGTTAGGTAGTCATCTTAATGCCATGTTGATATCTGGGAGTTAGTTACAATGAACTATAGCTTACAGTACATTCAAAACACAGAAAGCATTCACATAATACTTACAGTAGTCTGTATTTACAGCCACAGTTGGCACTGGAACTTTCATAAATGAGATAGTTGGTAAGTGAAAATTGGTTGGTTGTACAAAAGGTTATACAACCTTTTTACTGCCATTAAGCAAATCACATGGTTGATCACATGATTTTAGGGAACTATAGCATTTAGACTTATATACTGCTTCACAGTGCTTTACAACCCTCTCTAAGTGGTTTACAGAGTCAGCATGTATTGCCCCCAACAATCTGGGTCCTCATTTTACCCACCTCGGAAGGCTGAGTCCACCTTGAACCTCATGAGATTCGATCTGCCAAACTGCTGGCAATCAGCAGAAATAGCCTGCAGTACTACACTCTAACCACTGTGCCACCATGAACTATGACAATTATATGTGCGAAAACCAGTCATAAGTCATTTTTTTCAATGCTGCCATAACTTTAGTCACTAAATGAATAGTTTGAAAGTTGAGAACTACCTGTAATGTGTTACATTAAGAAAGATAAAGGAGTCCCTGTGGTTTTACTCTGCTAGTCATTGCCAACTATAGGAAGGATGTTCATCTCTGTTCCAATGCCATTTGAAATGTCCAAAGACATTTCCCTGGTCACATAGCCAGCCTGATACCACTGTTACCTTCCTACCAAAGTGGTACCTATTTGTCCACTCGCATTTGCACACTTTTTTAATTGCTAAATTGGCAGGGGCTAGAGTGATGGGAGCTCACCCCCATAACGTGGAGCTCAGTTCTTGAATCTGGGCTGCCAACTTTCCAACTGGCAAGACCAGCCTCTTAACCACTGAGCCATTGCACTACCCAATGTGTTACATTAATTGATTCAAAGTGAAAATGATCCATCGTTTTTAGACTCCTTGAATGATTAGGTAAGTTAATAAGAACAGGATCTATCAATAACTATCATGGTTAAATAAAATCTCTGTGTTCAAAGGCAATTGACATGTTTGAGATAATGGTAAGGGGCGCTGAACCCTTTCCAGAACATTTAGCTGGTGGAACTTCGGACCATTCAATTTCATCCTGTGCCATCATTCTTATTTTCTTGCCTTATGTGGGAGAACTGATCCAGTGAAATAAACGTCTGTCCAATTAACAGGTTAATTAAAAGTCCATATAAAATGTAAGTCAGCTAAATGATTTAAGGGGTAATAATTTTTAATCTCTTGTTAACGGCTTAAGTTAGAGCTTATATTCATTAGGCCGCTCATCTTAAATCTGCAAAAGCTTCAATATACTAGAAGAGTGAAACACAAATGGGAATTGTAGTGGTCCTTCCCCATAATAGACTAAATAAGATGGCTGGCACATTCAAGTACAAGGTTTTAAAGTCAGTGTATCTCTCTACTGTGACAACTGGCTGAGGAATTCTGGGAGCTTAAAGTCCACATATCATAAAGCTGCTAAAGTTAAGACATGTTGTTCAAGAGCGGTGTTTCCCAACCTTGGCAACTTGAAGATATCTGGACTTCAACTCCCAGAATTCCTCAGCCAGTGAATTCTGGGAGTTGAAGTCCAGATATCTTCAAGTTGCCAAGGTTGGAAAACACTATTCTACAGAGATACAGCAAAATCTATAAGTTGATCAATTACATTCTCTGTCCTGTTCATTTAGCATGTCATATCCTTAGCTTTGCTTCTTTGTTTGAGAATACAGTGTTCCCTTGATTTTCGCGGGTTCGAACTTCACGAATAGCCTATACCACGGTTTATCAAAAAATATTAATTAAAAAATACTTTGCGGTTTTTTTCCTATATCATGGTTTTTCCCACCCGATGATGTCATATGTCATCGCCAAACTAATATTTTTTGCAAATAAATAACAAAAAAAATAATTATTGTTAATAAATAATTATGTTTATAAATATCAGGATCACTAAGTGTCCTATTCAATGGTGAGTACCAATAGTAATGGTGAGTAAATGGTTGTTAAGGGAATGGGAAATAGTAATTTAGGGGTTTAAAGTGTTAAGGGATGGCTTGTGATACTGTCCATATCCAAAAATGGTGTATTTACTTCCGCATCTCTACTTCGCGAAAATTCAACTTTTGCGGGCGGTCTTGGAACGCATCCCCCGCGGAAATCGAGGGAACACTGTACTACAATGAAGGCACTGATTCAGAAAAAATACTTAATTGTCCAAAAAGGTGAAGCTCTTAAACTCGAAGCCACTGGGCTAGTTCTCCAATGCATTTAAATTTTAAAAAAAGAGTTACATCTTGGCTTAATGCATAGTAATGGTTGTTCCTGCATTTGACTCAGTCCCTTTTGGGAGTGAGTCCACCTATCTTAATTGGTAACAATTGGCATATTATATTAATAAAGTTTTGTTATTTTTAAAGACCAGTTATTCCTTTTCCATTTAAGCTGTTTCATTTTCTTCCTCCCTGACCCCCTCCTCCACTTCCTCCTCTACTTCCTCATATTCTTCTACATCAGCTTTCGCATCCTGATACTGCTGGTATTCGGAAACCAAGTCATTGGTGTTGCCTTCTGCCTCGGAAAACTCCATTTCATCCATCCCTTCACCAGTGTACCAGTGGAGAAAGGCTTTTCTTTTGAACATGGCTGAGAATTGATCAGAGATGCGGCTGAAGAGCTGCTGAATGGCCGTGTTGTTGCCTATGAAGGTGGCAGACATCTTTAGCCCACGAGGAGGAATGTCACAAACAGCCACTTTGACGTTGTTAGGGATCCATTCCACAAAGCGACTGCTGTTTTTATTCTGCACAGCCAATAGCTGCTCATCCACTTCCTTCATAGACATGTGGCCTCTGAAGATGCAGGCCACGGTTAAATACCGCCCGAAATGTGGGTCACAAGCTGTCATCATATTCCGAGCGTCGAACATCTGTTGAGTAAGTTCTGGGACTGACAAAGCTCGGTATTGTTGACTGCCCCGAGATGTTAGTGGAGCGAATCCTGGCATGAAGAAGTGAAGTCTGGGGAAAGGCACCATGTTGACTGCCAACTTTCTCAAATCCGCGTTGAGTTGCCCAGGGAAGCGAAATGAGGTGGTGACGCCACTCATGGTGAGGGACACCAAGTGGTTCAGATCTCCATAGCTTGGTGTGGGGAGCTTCAGAGTTCTAAAGCAGATGTCGTACAGAGCTTCATTGTCAATACAGAAGGTTTCGTCCGTGTTTTCTATCAGCTGGTGGATCGACAAGATGGCGTTGTACGGTTCAACAACAGTGTCTGAAACTTTGGGTGAAGGCACTACGCTGAAAGTGTTCATGATCCTATCGGGATATTCCTCTTTGATCTTGTTAATCAGAAGGGTGCCCATTCCAGAGCCTGTCCCACCTCCCAGAGAATGGACCAGCTGAAAGCCCTGGAGGCAGTCGCATCCTTCAGATTCATTCCTCACGATGTCCATCACATTTTCAATCAATTCGGCCCCTTCAGTATAATGACCCTTTGCCCAGTTGTTACCAGCACCTGAATTTCCTGTAAATATATAGTTATAAATAAAGCTGGCTAGATGTCAATTGAATAATTAGCAGTTTGTTTATTAATAATAATTAGCATCTAATAACAGGTTAGATGTCAATTGAATAATTAGCAGAAAAGTTAATTATTCTTCTACCCAAATGCAATAAGGTTATCTCTAAAACAAGGCCCGACCTCAGCCAGTCTTCCTTGCTTTTAGATATTTTTAATGTACAATTGTTATTTTAGATTCTAATTATTAGATTTGTCATTATATATTGTTTTTTATCACTGTTGTGAGCCGCCCCGAGTCTGCGGAGAGGGGCGGCATACTAATCTAATAAATAATAATAATAATAATAATAATAATAATAATAATAATAAATGCTAGTAAGTTATTAACAGGTGAATGGAATACCCCTTGATATTTAGCAATAGCAATAGCATTTAGGCTTACATACTGCTTCATAGTGCTTTACTGCTCTAACTGTTTTGTAGAGTCAGCGTATTGCCCCCAAAAA
The DNA here is from genome assembly GCF_031021105.1 of Erythrolamprus reginae. Lineage (NCBI taxonomy): Eukaryota > Metazoa > Chordata > Lepidosauria > Squamata > Dipsadidae > Erythrolamprus > Erythrolamprus reginae. The sequence continues at coordinate 16,657,288 of NC_091952.1, forward strand.
TCTGGTTCCTCATTTTACCGACCTCGGAAAGGTGGAAGGCAGAGTCAACCTTGAGCCAGTGAGACTCGAACTGCTGAACTGCTGGCAATCGGCAGTCAGCAGAAGTAGCCTGCAGTACTGCATTCTAACCACTGCACCACCACAGCTCATATTTAGGGGGAAAAATTATATCAAAACTGTATATATACTGTATATATTTGAAAAAAATAGCCAACGCAGATTGATATCAATTATGGAACTGTTACATGTATGAGGGGTCTTTTTTGTAGAACTTATCAGTTTCATCTTTAGGGATTTTTTAAAAGAAAAATCTGTCATCTTTAATTATTAGCTTACAAAAACCTGCAAAATTTGATAACAACTATGGAACGGTTACATGTATGAGGGGTCTTTTCTGAAGAACTTCTAGTTTCATCTTTAGGGATTTTTTAAAAAAATCTGTCTTTAATTATTTGCTTACAAAATCCTGCAAAATTTTCAACCTCCATATCCAGGTCCTGCAGCTAACGTAAAATTGTAATTAATTAGAGAATTGCTGAGGCAAGTTTCTCCATGAAGGAGGAGTTGATATCAAAAGGGCAGCACCTTGCTTGGCTACAGCTGTGTCAGCTCTCAAGATTGTTGAGGTTTGGGAGTTGAAAGTGCCATCTGATTTGAATAATTATTTGGGAATTGTAACAGGAAAGTAGAATCATATGACCAAACTCTTATACAGTGGTACCTCTACTTAGGAACTTAATTCGTTCCGTGACCAGGTTCTTAAGTAGAAAAGTTTGTAATAAGAAGCAACATTTCCCAATATAAAAGCAAATAATGCATGTGATTGAGGTAACCACAGAGATTCCTAGAGAGGCCCCATGGAGGCTCTCACCGCCTTTTCTGGCCCTGTTTCCTCCCAGGAGATTCCTAGAGAGGCCCTATGGAGGCTTCTCCCCGCCTTTTCCGGCACTGTTGCCTCCCAGGAAATTCCTAGAGAGGCCCTATACAGGCTTCCCCCAGCCTTTTCCGGCCCTGTTTCCTCCCAGGAGATTCCTAGAGAGGCCCTATGGAGGCTTCTCCCCGCCTTTTCTGACCCTGTTTTCTCCCAGGAGATTCCTAGAGAGGCCCTATGGAGGCTTCTCCCCGCCTTTTCTGACCCTGTTTCCTCCCAGGAGATTCCTAGAGCGGCCCTATACAGGCTTCTCCCAGCCTTTTCCGGCCCTGTTTCCTCCCAGGAGATTCCTAGAGAGGCCCCATGGAGGCTTCTCCCCGCCTTTTCCGGTTACAGTTTCGGAGGCTCGGGTTTGTAAGTGGAAAACGGTTCTTGAGAAGAGGCACAAAAAATCTTGAACACCCGGTTCTTATCTAGAAACGTTCGTAAGTAGAGGCGTTCTTAGGTAGAGGTACCACTGTATAACGGTCAGCCTAATTGGGTTTGGTGATATTTAGCAAGAGAGGAACTACTGATAAAGCTGTTCTGGAAAGTGTGCGTTGTTTCCGACTGCTTCGGTTGAAGTGTGTCAGCAGCAGATGTGTCGGTGGGTTGCATGGAGGGTGTGAGATTGGCTGCAATCTCTAAAAGTGCTCGGCATTTTAGGTGGCAGAGACAGCAGGGAGCAGCACTCAGTCACTGAGCGATTTCTGAGAAGTAAACAGTGTGATCGAAAGAGGAAACAAGGCAAACATGGAGGGCTAACAAGTAGGCTAAACACCATTCCATGCAGAGCCTCGCTACCATCTATTTTGTTTGCTAATGTGTCCCTTAGAACAGGGGTCCCCAAACTTGGCCACTTGAAGAATTGTGGACTTCAACTCCCAGAATTCTCCAGCCAGCTAAGTCTTCAAGTGGCCATGTTTGAGGACCTCTGGATTACATCATGTTGTGGTTAGCTCTGGCCCAGCTCCTGCCCCAAGGACTGTGGATGTGGGGGAGACATCCACATGCTGCAGGCCTGTTTTGCCCCCGGTGGAATCTGATGATGAAGGCTCCTCTGACCAAGAAGACATGAGTGACAGGGAGGAGGAGAGTGTGGCAGACAGAAGGAGATCAATTATCTAGCTCCTCCTTGGATTCAGAACAAGAGTTAATGATACAGCCACACATGCGGAGAGCGATGCATAGGCAGCAACAACTGAGAGATTATTATCAAAGAAAATGAGGCCACCTGTGGTTGGGTGGGGCTGTGGTAATTAGTGAGGCTGCTATAAATAGCAGCCTGTGGGTTTGGCCATTGTGGAGGTTTATCTGATCGTTGTGTTTCGTGCCTGCTTTGCTGACTTTGACCTTTTGTGTGCTGATTTTCCCCCGCTTTGAAACTAAACCAGAGTAAAGTGTGTTTCACTTTGTGAAAGAAGAAGGACTGTGAATTGCCTCAGAGCTGCCTCAGAGCTGCAGTATCACAGAACTGATGAGGGACTTGTACAAATTACCAGTTTGTTTGGAGACAAGTGCTCTTTGTTATACCAAAAGAGGGCTTGGTTTAAGTGAATTTTCATTATAAAGAACATTATTTTGAATTTTCAAATGTATGTGTGTCTGAAATTTGTCCCTGTGAATTTTTGGGAGGATTCTACCAGAGAGCCCGACGGAACACATCATGAAGCTACATTCAATAACAAACTGGAAGCTGAGAAACTGCTGCGTCATCGTTGCAACAGAAAATTGGTTAACGCAAACTGTCCCAGATCGTTTTGTTAGCTTGGATGGACTTTAAATATTTTGGCTTATTTTCTTTTGAGAGCAGGCATCCGAATTTCATTTTTTAAAATGTGTGCCAGTGTGTTCACAGGAAAAAAAATGACAATAAAAGTTATATTGTCTTGTAACAAATGTTATAGGGAAAAAGAGACTTGAGGAAACATTCCTCTTAAGATTAATGATCTGGTTTCATCTTTGAACATTTTAGATAAGGCTCCTGTAATCTGTTTAAGCTTTCACTCTGTAAAGCATAAAAAACAGAATTACATTTTCCTCATAAAAATTAGACTGCTAGGTGTTCTGGAGCTGTTATTAAAGATACCAATAATCTTAGAATAGAATAGAATAGAATAGAATAGAATAGAATTTTTTATTGGCCAAGTGGGATTGGACACATAAGGAATTTGTCTTGGTGCATATGTTCTCAACGTACATAAAAGAAAAAGATACATTTGTCAAGAATCATGTGGTTCAGCACTTAATGATTGCCATAGGGGTCTACTAAGCAATGAAGAAACAATCAATATTAATAAAAATCTTAGGACACAAGCAACAAGTTACAGTCATACAGTCCTAAGTGGGAGGAAAAGGATGATAGGAATGATGAGAAAAACTAGTAGAAATAGAAGTGCAGACTTAGTAAAAAGTCTGACAGTGTTGAGGGAATTATTTGTTTAGTAGAGTGATGTCGTTCGGGGGAAAACTGTTCTTGTGTCTAGTTGTCTTGGTGTGAATCAAAGGGATAAATGTCAGCCAGGTTGTTTCTACAAATATCAATTTGTTAAATTTGTTTTATAAGTAACATCGCATACGTACCATGAATGAAGCTATCTGGCCGAAAGAGTGGACCTATTTTGCTTGAGCGCACACTGTCCATTGTTCCAGGCTCCAAGTCTACCAGGATAGCCCGAGGAACATACTTATGAGCTGCAGCGGAAGGGATGAAAGGTATGATAAGTAATAATCCATAGGCATCACCTGAACGTTTCTTATATATACAGAAATCATTTAAAACACTTCAAAAGGAAAGACTTAATGAACTCAATCTGTATAGTCTGGAGAACAGAAGGAAAAGGGGGGACATGATCGAAACATTTAAATATGTCAAAAGGTTAAATAAGGTCCAGGAGGGAAGTGTTTTTAATAGGAAAGTGAACACAAGAACAAGGGGACACAATCTGAAGTTAGTTGGGGGAAAGATCCAAAGCAACATGAGAAAATATTATTTTACTGAAAGAGTAGTAGATCCTTGGAACAAACTTCCAGCAGACATGGTTGGTAAATCCACAGTAACTGAATTTAAACATGCCTGGGATAAACATATATCCATCCTAAGATAAAATACAAAAAATAGTATAAGGGCCGACTAGATGGATCATGAGGTCTTTTTCTGCCGTCAGTCTTCTATGTTCCTATGTTTCTAAAAGTGTTTTAAAACACTCAAGTCATCCGAACCATGCTAGACAAACATACAGATAGTCCTGAACTTATGACCACAATTGAGCCCAAAATTTAAGTGAGGAATGTGTTAAGGGAGTTATTATTACTTACTGGATTTGTATACCACCCCTCTCCAAAGACTCACAGCATGTAAATTCAAAGACAAATCTAATTAATTAAAAACTACATGAGCTAAAACCCCGATATATTAAAAATCAATCAAACAAATGTGAGTCTCTAGAGTCCTCTAGAGGCTCTAGAAGCCCCTAGAGCCTGGGGAAGGTGACCCATTAGAAGTTGGGAAATGGCTTGATTCAGGCCTCCAGAAGTCCTTCGGGGGGGGGGGGGGCGAGGGAGACCATTTTCGCCATCCCCAGGCATTGAATTATGGGTGTGGGCACTCACCCCTGCACGATAACATGTGCACATGTGCTTTTGGCCCCCAAGGGAAAAAAGGTTCGCCATCACTGCTTTAGAGGCTTCTCTGGAGCCTGGGGAGGGCAAAAATGCCCTCTCCCATCCTCATGGAGACTCTCCGGAAGCTGAAAATCCCCTCCCAGAGCCTCTGGGCAAGCCGAAAATCAGCTGGCTGGCATGCACATGCAAATTGGAGCTGAGCTAGGTAACCTCTTGCGTGCCAGCAGATATAGCTCCGCGTGCCACCTGCGGCACCCGTGCCATAGGTTCGCCATCACTGCATTATATCATTCCAAACACATTGATTCCATTGATTAACTGTTCTCACTGATAGGAAATTTCTCCTTAATTCTAGATTGGGTCTCATGAATAAGCTTCCACCCCAGAGGTGGATTGCTGCCTATTCAGACCAGTTCTTCGGTAGCAGAAATTTGGTGCTGCTTGCTGAACTGGCAGCAATGATCAATGGTCCACATTCCCAAACCAGTCCTCTGGTCATCGTGGATTGAAAAAAAAAGCACTCTGAACATGTGCAAAGGTTTCTGCACATACACAGAGGTTCATGTCCAGTCAACGAAGCAGTGGAAGTGATGTGCTGGTGTCTGGAGGCTGTTGGGGTCTGGATGGGTGTCAACAGACTCAAGCTCAACCCGGATAAGACGGAGTGGCTGTGGGTTCTGCCTCCCAAGGGCAATCACATCTGCCCATCCATAACCCTGGGGGGGGGAATTATTGACCCCCTCAGAGAAGGTACGGAACTTGGGCGTCCTCCTTGATCCACAACTCACATTAGAGAACCATCTTTCAGCTGTGGCGAGGGGGACGTTTGCCCAGGTTCGCCTGGTGCACCAGCTGCGGCCCTGTCTGGATCGGGACTCACTACTCACAGTCACTCATGCCCTCATCACCTCGAGATTCGACTACTGTAATGCTCTCTACATGGGGCTACCTTTGAAAAGTGTTCGGAAACTTCAGATCGTGCAGAATGCAGCTGCGAGAGCAATCATGGGCTTTTCAAAGTATGCCCATGTTACACCAACACTCCGCAGTCTGCATTGGTTGCCGATCAATTTCGGGTCACAATTCAAAGTGTTGGTCTTGACCTATAAAGCCATTCATGGCATCGGACCAGAATATCTCTGGGACCGCCTTCTGCCGCACGAATCCCAGCGACCGATTAGGTCCCACAGAGTTGGCCTTCTCCGGGTCCCGTCATCCAAACAATGTCGTTTGGCGGGTCCCAGGGGAAGAGCCTTCTCTGTGGCGGCCCCAACCCTCTGGAACCAGCTCCCCCCTGAGATTAGAACAGCCCCCACCCTCCTTGCCTTTCACAAACTCCTTAAGACCCACCTCTGTCGTCAGGCATGGGGGAACTGAAATATTTTCCCCAGGACTGTACTGTTTATGTATGGTATGCTGTGTGAATGTTTTTTTAAATTTTGGGTTTTTAGCTTTCTAATTACTGAATTTGTATTTCACACTGGTTTTTTGTTGCTGTTGTGAGCCGCCCCGAGTCTGCGGAGAGGGTCGGCATACAAATTTAATAAATAAATAAAATAAATAAATAAGAAGGGAATCCTATGCAAAATGTGCACTTCCATTGTGATGTGAACCAGTGGGGAAGATAAGTGGAACCCAGCCCTGTTTCCACCCATTCTTTCTTGTCTTGCCTTCTGGTAGTTGGAAGAATAAGTTGACCCCTTCTTCTCCACCTCAAATATTGGAAGTAATTAATAAATTATAATAGGATGGTCATTCTTGCCTGAGTCACACATTATCTCTACAGCAGTGTTTCCCAAAATTGGCAACTTTAAAATGTGTGGACTTCAACTCTCAGAATTCTCTATCCAGTGGACCAAATTTGGCATTTACAATAGCCTGTGGTTTGCCAACTCCGGTTTATTGTAAAGTAAGAATTTTTAACACTGCCGTTTCTATCCAGGGAAACCCTCATTTGACAGTTCTTAAAAGAAGTGGGTTTCATAAGATGATGAAGCATTTTATTATTGTGTTATAACAATACTGTTGGGACATCTTGACTCTCTGGTGTAAAAATGATAGCAATAAATAAATGATAAACATGTCTTATTTTTAACCTCTGTAATTGCCTGTGCAAGCAAAATGTCGTTTGCCCAATTACTTACCGTGAGCTTCATTGAAATACACATTAATTCTTTCCTGCTGCAATGGTGAATCACCGTGATAATTTCCCGTGTTGTCGATCCCATGCTCATCGCTGATGACTTCCCAGAACTGAAAGAGGACAAACGGACTCAAACAATGCAAGCATTTCACCCGGTTATTTATTTCTGTATTTATTGGCCTGGTGAAGTCGTGAGAGGTTTAGATCACTGGCATTCTTGCATGGGGTACCACGGAAGGAATTCGAATGAGTTTTCTTCTTTCTTTGACTTCATACACACACATACATTATTTCCCACCCATCCCCCTTAGAAGGAAATCCTCCCTTAGTAGGAAATTAAGTCTCAAAATGGGTGAACAGTGCAGTCAACAATTAATTGCAATTAACAAACATGCTTAACATTGGCTGAAGTTCTTAGGCTTACTATAATTTGTTCTTATTTAATTACACAGTTATCTTATCACTTAAGCCTAGACTAAATTTATGCATGATAAAGAAAAGAGAACGAAAGGAAGAAATAGAAAGAAATCCTCTTGGTTCGCTATTTCCATTGACTTGTGCACTGAAGCGAACTGTTTGTGAGTATATTTATGCGATTAGCGAGTTCTTAGTTTGCAAATACATAGTTATTAATGTTTCCAAGTGTAAAATAATGCACTTGGGCAAAAGGAATCCTCAATGTGAGTATTGCATTGGCAGTTCTGTGTTAGCAAAAACTTTAGAAGAGAAGGATTTAGGGGTCGTGATTTCTGACAGTCTCAAAATGGGAGAACAGTGCGGTCAGACAGTAGGAAAAGCAAGTAGAAGGCTTGGCTGCATAGCTAGAGGTATAACAAGCAGGAAGAGGGAGATTGTGATCCCACTGTATAGAGCGCTGGTGAGACCCCATTTGGAGTACTGTGTTCAGTTCTGGAGACCTCACCTACAAAAAGATATCGATAAAATTGAACGGGCCCAAAGACGGGCTACAAAAATGGTGTAAGGTCTTAAGCATAAAACTTATCAGGAAAGACTTCATGAACTCAATCTGTATAGTCTGGAGGACAGAAGGAAAAGGGGGGACATGATCGAAACATTTAAATATGTTAAAGGATTAAAGTTTTTATAAACAGAAAAACAGAAACAGCTCCCTTTTTAAATGTCAAAGGGATTTTCTGGTACACACAAGGCACAGGTTAAATGCAGTCCAATTGCTCACCCAATAACTGGGAAATTTAGTCCAATTCTAAAGTCCAGAGAGTCCACAAACACAATCCTGAACAGCAAAAACCACGATCTTGACGAAACAATGAATCAGATAAACTGCCATGAGGCTAACACCAGGCTGCACTTTTATCCGTAGCACTAATTACAGCAGCCCCACCCAACCACAGGTGGCCTCATTTTCTCTTGTAATAATCCTTCAGTTGTTATCTCCTATGCATCACTCTACACATGTGTGGAGATGTCATTAATTCTTGTTCAGAATCCAGGGATGATACAGATGACTGATCTCCTCCTGGGCTGTCTGCCAAACTCCCCTCTTCCCTGTCACTCATGCTTCCTTGGTCAGAGGAGACTTCGTCGGCAGATTCTACTGGGAGCAAAACAGGCCTGCAGCATGTGGATGTCTCCCCCACATCCACCTCCACATTCCTTGGGGCAGGAGCTGGGCCAGAGCCAACCACAATAAGTTCTAAGTTGCTTCTCTCCTTGTTCAGCTTCCACCCATTGCTTCTTTTTCTGCCCTCAGGTGCTTTGGAGAGTAGGTTGAGTCCTTGGCAACCCGTGAGATATTGGAACACTGCTATCATGCCTCCCCTGGTCCTTCTTTACATGTTAGCAAAACCAGATGGGGAGAAAAGGGGAGAAAGTAGATTTCATGGCATCCAGAACTGCCAGCACGGAACAGAATAAGTCAAATTTGGCCAAAAAAAGGGGTCCAATTTTAAAATGGCCCAGATTTGGTTGGAGGCTGCGAATCCCACCCCCTTTATTTTTGGTCATGCAACCTAGAACAGACTATATGCAGCCCACCCTGTGCACCCATGTAAACAAACACAACTGCAGCATGATCAAAGAGTGGAAATTCATGTAAACACAGAGATATAAAATTTCTGTCTTTATTGCCAAGACAAAAAGAGAGAGTTTTTCTCCATTCATGACGAAAGGTTGGAAAGTATTCCCAAAGCTCTACTATGCACGTTTTATCAACTTTCTTAACTTTCCTCCCTATTGCTGAACTCAGTTTTTAGGGCATCATTCATGATCTTTGAATTGCATACTTTATGCTATTCATTATTTATTACTAATTCTTTACCTATTCATTTCAACAAGGCTTGTAGTGAGAATCAGAAACACAGTGGCAATAACAAGGTGTTCTGTTGGGTTCTCTGGTAGAATCCTCCCAAAAATTCACAGGTACAAATGTCAGACATACACACGTTTGAAAATTCAAAACAATGTTCTTTATAATGAAAATTCACTTAAACTAAGCCCTCTTTTGGTATAGCCAAGAGCACTAGTCTCCAAACAAACTGGTAATTTGTACAAGTCCCTTATCAGTTCTGTGATACTTAGCTTGCAGCTGTGAGGTAATTCACAGTCCTTCTTCTTTCACAAAGTGAAACACACTTTGCTCTGGTTTAGTTTCAAAGTGGGGAAAAATCAGCACACAAAGGTCAAAGTCAGCAAGGCAGGCACGAAACACGATGATCAGATAATCCTCCACAATGGTCAAACCCACAGGCTGCTATTTATAGCAGCCTCACTAATGACCACAGCCCCACCCAACCACAGGTGGCCTCATTTTCTTTGATAATAATCTCTCAGTTGTTGTTGCCTATGCATCGCTCTCCGCATGCGTGGCTGTATCATTAACTCTTGTTCTGAATCCAAGGAGGAGCTAGATAATTGATCTCCTTCTGAGCTGTCTACCACACTCTCCTCCTCCCTGTCACTCATGTCTTCTTGGTCAGAGGAGCCTTCATCATCAGATTCCACCGGGGGGCAAAACAGGCCTGCAGCATGTGGATGTCTCCCCCACATCCACAGTCCTTGGGGCAGGAGCTGGGCCAGAGCCAACCACAACACAAGGTAGACTTTTTACTAATCCGACATTGACTTGGAATAGAAGACAATTTGCGGCATTGGATTCTTACCCCACAACATCTAACTTTGCATCCACTGTGAGAATCAGCCCTGCTGAGCCTTTATCTCAGACTGGGAGGGTGTGAATGCAAGAACGCCCTTGTTTTGGAATGGCTAGCTTTCTAAACGAGGGATCTCCAACCTTGTCAACTTTAAGACTTGTGGGCTTTAACTCCCAGAATTCTTCAGCCAGCAAAGCAAAGCTGGCTGAGGAATTCTGGATGTTGAAATCCACAAGTCTTAAAGGTGCCAAAGTTGGTGATCCCTGTTCCAAACAGCTCTTGTCTTCAGTTTGCAATAAAAAGAATACTTTGATCATTACAAATATTCTCCCATTCGAAACACACTTGCAAGTAAAAGACATATAGAACTTGTTTCAAACTTTCTTTACAATAAGAAAGGAATTTCATAAAGTTAATTTTAAAATACAATTTACCTGGAGAGGAGTCATTACCATTTTAAAAAGTGAGATTTACTGCTAAGTAAATATTCACAGGAGATTTTTCCCAGCCTGGGGATTCCAAACGTTCAACTATAATCATTTATTGGCAGGAATTGACAGGATCTAAAATCCAGATGATCGTTTTAGTGGCTATTAATGCTGTAATGCTATTTTTCTAATCTGGATTTATCCAGTCACATCTTTATGACAACAGATTGAGAATGATTCCTTTGAAAAACTCTAAGCACCACCAGAGCATTTTGTCCAAAGAATTTATTTTATTTAGCGTATGGTGTATGGTTCATCCAAAGAATGAATTAGCCTTTTAGAAGGTGAGGGAATATGCCAGCATGATGGGAACTATGATCATTAAACGTACTTAGTCTTTGCCATTTTTTACTAAATATGCTACATTCTCACTGTGTTTGTATTAAGATTCATTCACACCAACATCCATTTTCTTTTCTATTCATACCACAATATGTCTTTAAAAAAGGATTCAACAAACGAACGGGGTAAAAATAAACCTATTGTCATATTTATGTGCTACTCCTGTTTTCCAGAGGAAGTATGTTGCTGGAAGAAGTGAATACCTCTTTTAAGTTATCCAGGTTTCCTTGAGACATCTGGTATGAAACAGGATGTTGGTCTACATGAATCATTATTTGACCTCACATTACCATTTCTTCTGACAGGTTGAAAACTTACAGTTTAATAGATTTTGCCTGTCAGCCAAAGGTAAAAGCGTTTTCACCCAAAGTTGTTCAAACTTCCATCACACTTTGTGTGCTATGAACTTATATCTCATTATCTTAAGGTTGGATGACCATCTGTCTGAATTGGTGTAGGGTTTCCTGCCTAAGCAGGGGGGTGGACTAGAAGACCTCCAAGGCTCCTCCAACTCTGTTGTTGTTGTTGTTGTTGTTGTTGTTGTTATTATTATTATTATTATTATTATTATTATTATTATTTGTATGCCGCCCTGAGTCTACGAAGAGGGGCGGCATACAAATCTAATAAATAAATAAACAAACAAACAAACAAACAAACAAACAATAAATAAATAAATAAATAAATAAATAAATAAATAATCTTTTATTGGCAAGATGAAAGCAATGTCTTACCTTAGCACCGATTTGATTCCCGCACTGGCCAATCTGGACATGCACAATTTCACGCATCTTGCCTCGATCCAGCAACGTAGGTGAGTTCCTCTTTCCTGGATGTTCTCTCTAAAAGGCTCACTCAGCCCCTTTAGTGTCAGCTATAGCCACCCTTATTATCTGCCGAATGCAACTTCTAGAGCAAATGCAAGCCACAGCATCAACACGGGAACATCTGGCACCTCCCACTTCTGACTACAAGAGCTCTTCTGATATGACATTCGTCAGAAAGTCCCAAAGAAGGAAAAACATTCCAATAATTCAGTGTCCCTTTAACGAATGTACCTCCTATCCATGAAGTCTTAGGCACAAGGACTTGGCCCATCCAGTCCAAGCTGTTTAATCCTGCTGTGACTTGCAACAGCTACTCACATCTTCCAAATATGCAACTCAAGAAGTTAGTAAAAGATCAGGTCTTTCTCTTTTATATTAGCTCACTGAGATCTGATTAGACAGATTCATGGATGCCAAGTGTATCGATGGTTATTGAAACGGATGTCCATGTGCCGCCTCTATGTTGGTTGGGGCAGGCAGGATCCCCTTGGGTACCATTTGTTGGGGGGTCAAGGGACAGGGAGGGTTTTGCCTTCTCTTTCTGCTCAAGATCCCCATGTACAATTGGTGGGCCACTGTGTGACACAGAATGCTGGACTCGATGGGCTTTGGCCTGATTCAGCATGGCTCTTCTTATGTTATTGTGTTCTAGATGAAATAATAATGCATGACAATCTGTTCTGCCGGGCTCTCTGATAGGACCCTCCCGAAAATTCAAGGGTACAAATTTCAGACACACACAGGTTTGAAAATTCAAAACAATGTTCTTTATCACAAAATTCAAAATAAACTAAGCACTCTTTTTGTATTGCAAAGTGCACTCGTCCCAAAACAACCGGGTAGTCTGTACAATTTCCCTTAAGCAGTCATTAAGTACTTAGCTAGCAGCTGTGAATAAACTTCACACCCCTTCTTCTTCCAACGAAATGAGACACACACACACACACACACGTTGCTCTGCTTTGGTTTCAAAGGTGTGAAAAATCAATGAACAAAGTCCAGAAAACAGCAACACACGATTCCTGATGAACTGCGATCAGATACTCTTTCACAACGGCCAAACCCACACACTGCTATTTATAGCAGCATGCCTAATTACTGGAGCCCCACCCAACCACAGGTGGCCTAATTTTCTCTTGTAATAATCCTTCAGTTGTTGTCTCCTATGCATCACTCTATGCATGTGTGGATGTGCCATTAATTCTTGTTCAGAATCCAAGGATGATACGGATGATTGATCTCCTCCTCGGCTGTCTGCCAAACTTCCCTCTTCCCTGTCACTCATGCTTTCTTGGTCAGAGGAGGCTTCATCGGCAGATTCCATCGGGAGCAAAACAGGCCTGCGTCATGTGGATGTCTCCCCCACATCCACTGCACATTCCTTGGGGTAGGAGCTGGGCCAGAGCTAACCACAACACAATCTATGCTCCATGGTATCTGGTCTCCACCTTTTATTGATAATGGTCAAATGACAAAGTCATCAAGTCAAACATTTTGTGTCTAAATAGTGCAGGCAGACTCCAGCCATATCAGACACAGAAATTATTATAACCATCATTAAGAACTCATTTTCAGACGATGAGAAGCAACTAAAAGAACCTTGGAAGCCACGGAGGTATTGATCAGGATCAGCAGAGAGAGCAAGGATGAGTCAATAATCTGGGATTGTGAAGTTCTGGCTGGATTCTTTGGAACAACCTGCAAAACATTGAGAATCATTGCTGGACAGAAAGTTAAACAACTATGGGGTGCAAAACGTGAGTCTGGCAGAAGAACCTCCTTGGAGTAGTATTAGGGGTCAGTCTTTAAGTTTCCTTTCAATCCAATTTATTCATGATCAAGCTAGTTGTATTGGAAATTCAGCTATATAAGACCACCCATCCAGGTGTGACCCAGTGTTGGAAAACAGCTCTGTACTTTGCATGATTATTTACATTATTGCCCACAAGATCATATGCTGCAACGTCCTGCCTGTCGGCGACTACTTCAGCTTCAACCACAACAACACAAGAGCATACAACAGATTTAAACTTAATATTAACTGCTCCAAACTTGACTGTAAAAAATATGACTTCAGTAACCGAGTTGTCGAAGCGTGGAACTCATTACCGGACTCCATAGTGTCATCCTCAAACCCCCAACACTTTACCCTTAGATTATCTATGGTTGACCTATCCAGATTCCTAAGAGATCAGTAAGGGGCGAGTAGAAGTGCACTAGAGTGCCTTCCGTCCCCTGTCCTATTGCTCTCCTATATCTCCTATACCTTTCTTCTATTCCTATATTTCTTCTTCTATTCTTTCATTGATATGTTCTATTACTTTATCTTCTTTTCTATTATTTCTTAGATATATTTTACTATGAGTATCTCCTCTATAACCTTCATCATGTATTTTATTATGTATATATAGATATATACCCACTAAAACCCTCATTGTGTATTGGACAAAATAAAAGAATAAAAAAATAAATAAAATAAATGATATTTTGTCAAGGTGTATGGAATCACGTTCTGAACATTTACATTGTCCACTTGACCATTATGGCATTATGGCTTGTCTAACTTCTGAATGATCTCTAACTTGGATTTACTATTTTTACAGATTAACTATTTGGGAAACTCCTTAAGACATACTTATATTTTCTTTCTCTTTTCTAAATCAACTGGCCAGGAGATTATACAGATACAGATTAGCAATGTTGGAAGGGACCTTCTAAGTCATCTAGTCCAACCCCAGCCCAAGCAGGAGACCCTACACCATTTCTGAAAATTGGCAGTCCAATCTCTTCTCTTTTTTTCCAATATATATTTTTTATTTTCCCCAACATAGAATGTGCAGTCTCTTCTTGAAAGGCTCCAGTGATGAAGTTCCCACAACCTCCGAAGGTAACTTCTGTTCCACTGGTCAATTGTTCTTACTGCCAGAAAATTTCTCCTTACTTCTATCCAGGTTGAATCTCTCTTTGATCAACTTCCATCCATTATTCCTTGTCTGGCCTTCGGATGCCTTGGAATTCTTCCTGTTTTGGCTGTCCAATGATTTATAGGCAAATCTATGGCTTTATAAATTTGGAGAATCCTTGTAGTTTTCTTCTCTTCTTGGATGTGCATCAAATAAAGGCAAACTTTACTGGGAGAATGGTGAACTTCTTTGAAATTTTGGATATTTATTTTATTTATTTATTTATTAAATTTGTATGCCGCCCCTCTCCATAGACTCAGGGCGGCTTACAGCAGTGATAGAAACAATGTACAATACAAATCTAATAATACGAAGTTAAAAACCCATAATTTAAAAAACATGCACACAACACACCATACATAAATTATATAGGCCTGGGGAAGATATTTCAATTCCCCCATGCCTGACAGCAGAGGTGGGTTTTGAGAAGTTTATGAAAGGCAAGGAGGGTGGGGGCAATTCTGATCTCTGGGGGGAGTTGGTTCCAGAGAAGTCTCTTCCCCTGGGTCCCGTCAAATGACATTGTTTAGTCGACGGAACCCGGAGAAGGCCGACTCTGTGGGACCTAACCGGTCACTGGGATTCGTGCGGCAGGAGGCGGTCCCGGAGATATTCTGGTCCGATGCCATGAAGGGCTTTATAGGTCATAACCAACAATTTGAATTGTGACCAGAAACTGATCGGCAACCAGTGCAGACTGCGGAGTGTTGGTGAAACATGGGCATACTTGGGAAAACCCATGATTGCTCTCACAGCTGCATTCTGCACAATTTGAAGTTTCCGAACACTTTTCAAAGGTAGCCCCATGTAGAGAGCATTGCAGTAGTCGAACCTCGAGGTGATGAGGGCATGAGTGACTGTGAGCAATGAGTCCCTGTCCAGATAGGGCCGCAACTGGTGCACCAGGCGAACCTGGGCAAATGCCCCCCTCGCCACAGCTGAAAGATGTTTCTCTAATGTGAGCTGTGGTTCGAGGAGGACACCCAAGTTGCGGACCCTCTCTGAGGGGGTCAATGATTCTCCCCCCTCACATCCATGTGTCTTGGATGTTCTCCCCAAAATACCTGTCATGAAAGGACAGCTTGTCCATTCCCTAAGGGGCTGCCACCTTGATTGTGGCTAATCCTGAAGCAATCCTGTCCCAGGATCCTCCCCCCCCCCCCCCCGTAGCTTATCTCTGTCTTTTTTTTTTTCATGGCCTCCATAACACTCTGTGTCTTTGCTGAGACATCATTCTGAAAACAAAAGCATTCTGTTCCAGGAGAAGCCATAGCAATGCATGTTCCTCCGTGATAGGGAGAGGTCTTGTTATCTGTGAGCACCAAGCTTCCCAGCAATGTTGGCCAAAGGCTGCAGTGATGCTGCGAGGGTGTTAGACTTCCTCAATTGAAGAAGGGCACCTTATTTGTTTAGGCTGCAGCTTCATTAGAGGAAGGACTGCAGAATTCATTTTTAATTGTGCACCGGAACTCCAGACAAAAATAGAAATTATGAGCCCAAGGCTTTCACAATGACGAAGGTCCAGGTAGGACGGTTAAGTCAGAAAGATAATTGTTGTGGTTAGCTCTGTCCCAGCTCCTGCCCCAAAGGACTGTGGATGTGGGGGAGACATCCACATACCGCAGGCCTGTTTTGCTCCCGGTGGAATCTGATGATGAAGGCTCCTCTGACCAAGAAGACATGAGTGACAGTGAGGAGGAGAGTGTGGCAGACAGCTCAGAAGGAGATCAATTGTCTAGCTCCTCCTTGGATTCGGAACAAGAGTTAATGATACAGCCACGCTTGCGGAGAGCGATGCATAGGCAGCAACAACTGAGAGATTATTATCAAAGAAAATGAGGCCACCTGTGGTTGGGTGGGGCTGTAGTAATTAGTGAGGCTGCTATAAATAGCAGCCTGTGGGTTTGGCCATTGTGGAGGATTATCTGATCATTGTGTTTCGTGCCTGCCTTGCTGACTTCGACCTTTGTGTGCTGCTCCCACCATACTGGCCTTCTGAAAGGCTACAAAGACCTGGCTTTGCCAGTAGGCCTGGGGGCCATGAAACTTATTTATTTATTAGATTTGTATGCCGCCCCTCTCCGTAGACTCTGGGCAGCTCACAGTAATAATAAAACAATGTACAACAAATCTAATATTTAAAAGTAACTAAAAAGCCCTTATTTAAAAAGCAAGACATACACACAAACACACCATGCCTGATGGCAGAGGTGGGTTTTAAGGAGTTTATGAAAGGCAAGGAGGGTGGGGGCAATCCTAATCTCTGGGGGGAGCTGGATCCAGAGGGTCGGAGCCGCCACAGAGAAGGCCTGGGGGCCATGAAACTTATTTATTTATTAGATTTGTATGCCGCCCCTCTCCGTAGACTCTGGGCAGCTCACAGTAATAATAAAACAATGTACAACAAATATAATAATTAAAAGTCACTAAAAAACCCTTATTTAAAAAGAAACATACACACAAACATACCATGCATAAACTGTATAGGTCCAGGGGAAATTTCTCAGTTCTCCCATGCCTGGCGGCAGAGGTGGGTTTTAAGGAGTTTATGAAAGGCAAGGAGGGTGGGGGCAGTTCTAATCTCTGGGGGGAGCTGGTTCCAGAGGGTCGGAGCCGCCACAGAGAAGGCTCTTCCCCTGGGTCCCGCCAGACGACATTGTTTAGTCGATGGGACCCGGAGAAGGCCAACTCTGTGGGAACTAACTGGTCGCTGGGATTCGTGCAGCAGAAGGCGGTCCCAGCGATATTCTGGTCCGATGTCATGAAGGGCTTTATAGGTCATAACCAACACTTTGAATTGTGACCAGAAACTGACCGGCAGCCAATGCAGACTGCCGAATGTTGGTGTAACATGGGCATACCTAGGGAAGCCCACGATTGCTCTCGCAGCTGCATTTTGAACGATCTGAAGTTTCTGAACACTTTTCAAAGGTAGCCCCATGTAGAGAGCGTTACAGTAGTCGAATCTCAAGGTGATGAGGGCATGAGTGACTGTGAGCAGTGAGTCCCGCAATTGGTGCACCAGGCGAACCTGGGCAAACATCCCCCTGGCCACCGCTGAAAGATGTTTCTCTAATGTGAGCTGTGGATCGAGGAGGACGCCCATGTTGCGGACCCTCTCTGAAGGGGTCAATAATTCCCCCCCCCCCAAAGTGATGGACGGACAGATAGAATTGTCCTTGGGAGGCAAACCCCACAGCCACTCCGTCTTATCAGGGTTGAGTTTGACATCTATCATGGCCACATTACATTGAATGGTATGCATGTGTGTACTTGGATTGATTGAGTTATGGGTTTTTAACTAGCATTTATAGTTTTAGATTTTCATATTTGACTTCTTTTTTATTGTATTTGTATCTTTTATATTGTTGTAAGCTGCCCTGAGTCCTTCAACCATACACACACATATAGTTTTACTACACAAACATAAAAAAGAAAAAACCACTTCTACTATAACCAGCCCCACTTTTCTCCCCATCTCCTTCCCCTGCCCCACTTTTTCTAAACGTGTTTATTAGGGAGTCGCTACATACATGACATGTCCCTATTAAAGAAAAGACTAATTTAGTAAAACCAGCTCTTCGGCTATATCCAGAAACACACTCCAGCTGGGACTCAAGTGAACTTCCCTTGGTCTTATCAACTGGCACCACATGGGCAAAGTCAAAAGATGAAAATTAGCTCAACCGAAGAGATCTGCCCCCTCACCCCCCCAGTCTTCCAAAAATGTTAGCATTTTTGTTCTAAGATTTAGAACTGGAGGTTTTTCACACACACACACACCCAGAATTTTTGGCACTTTCCAGAATGCGAAGCTAAATTCTGTTTTCAAAATCTATCTGGCCTAGGAGTTGGCGGTGGAGGAAAGGGAGTTATTTGGTAACATCACCTACAGACAAAGGATTACACATATTAGGAAACATTGTCTTTTTCTACTGGTGATGTCCACAGGAGCGGGCAGCTTGGACTGATGAAAGCAGAGACCGGAAATGTTGCTGTAGCAAACCCCTCTCCTTTTTACACATGAATCGTAATAACATACACACAGCCAGAAGGCACAGAAAATGTAGCATGGTGCCTTGAAACAGCTTTCATCTTTGTGATAAAAGCAGCGTGACCTAGCAGCTGCTGCTGTTTTCTGCCCAGGTTTTATGCCACCACCGCAGTAAATCTTGCTCTACTTTAAATACTAGTTGGATCAGCTGACTATTTATTTTATTTATTTATTTTGTCCAATACACAATGAGGGTTTTAGTGGGTATATATCTATATATACATAATAAAATACATGATGAAGGTTATAGAGGAGATACTCATAGTAAAATATATCTAAGAAATAATAGAAAAGAAGATATAGGAATATAACATATCAATGAAAGAATAGAAGAAGAAATATAGGAATAGAAGAAAGGTATAGGAGATATAGGAGAGCAATAGGACAGGGGACGGAAGGCAGTCTAGTGCACTTGTACTCGCCCCTTACTGACCTCTTAGGAATCGGGATAGGTCAACCGTAGATAATCTAAGGGTAAAGTGTTGGGGGTTTGGGGATGACACTATGGAGTCCGGTAATGAGTTCCACGCTTCGACAACTCGGTTACTGAAGTCATATTTTTTACAGTCAAGTTTGGAGCGGTTAATATTAAGTTTAAATCTGTTGTGTGCTCTTGTGTTGTTGTGGTTGAAGCTGAAGTAGTCGCCTAGTGCGATTCCTCCCCCCACCTCCTCCATCGCCACCACTGAATAGATGAATATCCTAACTGGTAGCCAGTACTGCTTGCAAAGTAATGGATAATAAGTTCCTAAAATTCATCCAGAGCCACTTTGAACATAACTCAGAATGTGGCAACATGTTAATATTAGCAATGGAAAAGAATTCTTACTCCAGGAAGTCCCATTGTGTTGTTTTTTTTTTAAAATGGTAGTTTTCTCCTATGTGTTTTTTTAAACACCCTCCCCCCCCAGGCAGGATTAATCACATTCCACTTTGATCATCCTGCTGGGGGCTAAGGAGTTTCACAAAAAGTAGAATGGAAGAGACTTTCTGGTGCAAAACGTTATTCAGAAACCAGAGGGACTTGATTCATGCCTGCCTGCTAGGAGGAGGGTACGCAAGAGCAAAGCAGCCTATGGCTTGCAATCTGTCCTGCGTAAGTTTCCAGTTCTCAGTGTGCATGCTGGAAAAGAGTGTGCACGCGTCCTATGATCAATGTGGAAGATTCCCCCTGTCAATCATTTTGCACATTCAGTGGGAGGAGGCTCTTCTTATCCTTGCTCTCAGATGGCAAATGCCTGGACCAGCCCTGTATCTGTCTAGTCTTTCTGCTTTCAGATGAGCCACCAAAGTCCCTTCCAACTCTGTTATTCTGATTAGGGGCTAGAGAGACATATTCTACCAGCCAGCCTCTCCCTCCCTCCCTCCCTTTGCAGTTCAAACCTATCTCTGTTACAAAATCCAATGTTGCAAATCTCTTTTACACCACAGTGGAACCTACAAAGGAGATCCTACAGAAGAGCTCCTATGTAGCTCAGGGTAGAACTGTGGGTGCTCCCTGAGCTTCCTTGTTTACTTGAAGACATCTCATTACCCAACTAGATACTGATGATGTTATCTAGTTGGGTAATGAAACTGCAGGCAAACAACCGAGCTCAGGAAGCATCAAGGACTACATGGGACATGGCCAGACGAAGATGCTCGGCCCAGAAGTTTATTTATTTTATTTCTTTATTTGTTTTGCCAAGTATATATCGGTGGTATACAAAGATATAATAATATTTATATACATGATACTAGTAAGAGAGAAACATTGGGACAGGGGACGAAAGGCACTCTGATGCACTTATGCACGCCCCTTACTGACATCTTAGGAATTGGGAGAGGTCAATAGTGTCTTTAGGGTAAAGCTTTGGGGGGTTTGGTGATGATACTACAGTGTCTGGTAGTGAGCTCCATAGTTTCACCAAGCAATGCAAAGAAGCTATCAATTTATTAGACCTTAAATATTACGGCAACGAGACCATCCTAGTAGAACCTGTTTAAAACACGAGTTGCCTTTATAGGGAAGGAAGATCATCAGTACAGGCAGATCCTTGACTTACAACCACTATGGAGCCCAAAATTTCTGTTGGTAAGCACGGCATTGTTAAGCAAGTTTGGCTCCATTTTACGACTTTCCTTGCTGCATTCATTAACAGTGAATCACTGCAGAAATTAAGATAGTGATGTGGTTGAATCCAGCTTTTCCATTGATTTTGCTAATCAAAAAGGTGATCACATGATCCCAGGAGATTGCAACCGTCATAAATGTGAGTCACTGGCCAGCTGTCTGAAAGGGACGCAAGTGTGAAAAGTGGTGATACGTCACTTTTCCCACAGTTGTTGTAACTGTGAACGGTCATTAAATGAATTGTTGTATGTCGAGGACTAGCTGCTAAGGATTTTAAGGGTTCTTTTGTTCCTTCAAAGATCCAGGCCATAAATATTTCTTGAAAGGTCAACTGAATAGAATAGAATAGAATTCTTTATTGGCCACATGTGATTGGACATACAAGGAATTTGTCTTTGGTGCTTATGCTCTCAGCGTACATAAAAGAAAAGATGCATTTGTCAAGAATTATGAGGTACAACACATGTAAACCCATTAGGAAAGAAGTAAAAGCTCAGAATTTGGGTGGGAGGAGGAAGAAAAGGAGGAGGACAGTTGCTGCCAAAGGAAGAAGGTGAGGTGAGGGGAATTGAAGAAATCCAAAACTTTAAGGCTTAAAAAAAAAAAAGGACTCTGAGATGGGGAGGAGGAGCACGTGCCTCCCATACACTGCACCAGAGAGAGAAACTCAGGGGGAATGGCAGGAAACTGGCCGGGACTTTGTGCTGCTCTCAAATTTCCTGGGAAATTTTTCCAGGCTTTGGTTCTTAAGTAGAAAATGGTTCTTAAGAAGAGGCAAAAAAAATCTTGAACACCTGGTTCTTACCTAGAAAGGTTCTTAAGTAGAGGCGTTCTTAAGTAGAGGTACCACTGTATGTATGTATGTATGTATGTATGTATGTATGTATGTATGTATGTATGTATGTATGTAGAGAGAGATTATATAGAGAGATTATGATATATATACATATCAAAAATATGACATTATATATACCTTGTCCCAGGCTCTGCTTTTGCAGGGTGCAAGTGAGCCACGCTTGGAGGCGGGGAATCCAGAGAGAAGGCGCGCGTGGGTGAACTTAAACCTGCCTCCACTTGTGTGTGCGCGCCTGCCTCTGCTGTCATCCACGCCCGGCACCCGGGCTTCCCTTTATAAAGCAGCGGGCGGCCGCGGGGCCAAATCGGCCTGGGTGAATCGTCGCCAGAGGTGTTCAACCATGCCGGTGCCTCGCCTGCCGCCGGTCCTCGCCCTGCGGCGGCTGCTGCTGCCTTTGCTGCTGGGCGCCTGCGCTTCTCTCCCCGCCGCCACCGCCGCTCTCCACTTCCAGGAAGGGCAGAGCTGTCACAAGCCCTTGCCGCGCAAGCTCCCCGACCTCCGGTAAGGCAGCCGAAGCGCAATCCCGTCGCCCCAGCCGGGCTCCAGGGAGGGCATCTGCCGGGACGCAGCCGGTGCCGGGAGCGCGGCGATCTCCGGGCATCCGGACCTGGTCGGATCAGAGAAAAGGGCGCAAAGGGGGACGAAGGTGGCCGGGGGACGCGCGGAGAGGAGTGACCCTCTCCTACAGGGAGGATGCTGGGTTACTACGAGGTAGCTTCTTTTGGACCCTGGGTCAGGCTTCGGTCTATCCGGAACCGGAGGAGCCCACCCGTGCCCAAAAAAAGGCGCGGAACGGCTCCCGCCGCTCACGTATGGGCAGCTCGCTTCCCCCCCCCCCCCAACTTTGTGCTGCAAATGATGGAGATGAGATCGAGATATCCTCCAACTAGATCCTTCGTAATCCCCTTTAACTGGGTTAAGCGATGCATGTTTTAACGCGTTGGGGTTTGAGATCCGTTTTTTTTTTAAAAAATAGATTTCTTATACATTGTATTTTTTTTGCCTATTTTGTTGTGAGCAGAGATGAGTCTGCGGAGTAGGGCGGGAAAGAAGAAAGAAAAAATAAAGAGAGGGGGGAAGGAAGGAAGGAAGGAAGAGGCAAGGGAGAAAAGAGAGGGGGGAAGAAAAGAAAGAAAGAAAGAGGGAGAGAGGGAAGAAGAGAGAGAGAGGAAAGAAAGAGAGAGAGAGAGCGACGGAGGGAGGAAGAAAGAAAGAGAGAGAGAGGGAGGGAGGAAGAAAGAAAAAAGAAAGAGAGAAAGGAGAGGGAGGAAAGAAAGAAAAAAGAGAGAAAGGAGAAGGAGAGAGGGAAGAAAGAAAGAGTGGGACGGAGGAAGAAAGAAAGAGAGAGGGAGGGAGAAAGAAAGAAAGAAAGTTAGCACAGAGGGGCTGCAACTTGGCAACTTTTAAGACTTGTGGGCTTTAACTCCAAGAATTCTCTAGCCAGCATAGCAAACCAAATGAACATCTTGGACAGTGGTCTTCAAACTTGGCAACTTTTAAGACTTGTGGACTTCAACTCAGCCAGCTATGCTAGAATAGAATAGAATAGAATAGAATTCTTATTTTATTTTTTTCCTATACAAAAAAACACAATATACAAACATAGCGTTAGGATACTTAGTTCCTATCGTTCTTTCAGCTGAAAAATCAGTTCATCACAATGCATACACATATATTCATATGTCTATATCAAGGGTAGGCAAAGTAGGCTCTTCTATAATATGTGGACTTCAACTCCCAGAATTTCTGAGCTAACATGATTGGCCTAATTCTGGGAGTTGAAGTCCACAAGTCATAGAAGATCCAACTTTGCCTTTCCCTGAAATAGACCACTGCAGACAAGAATGTTTTATTGAATGAATATATTGATTGAATGATATAATTATTGTATGCTTTTCTATATATACCCATTTATTTTCTGTTCCTTTTTGTTTTATTGTTTATATATAGACAGTAATTGGTATTTACACAGTCTATAGTTTATTATCCTGGTTGCTTAACCATTCATAAAATCTGTTCCATGTTAAATAATATTCGGATTCCTCTTCATCTTGTAATTCCTTTGTCATCTTATCCACCTCTGTGCTGTCTAGAATTTTCCTTATGATTTCCTCATCATTTGGTGTGTCATTATGTTTCCATTTTGTTGCATAAGCTAATTTGGCCACTGACACTATATGTATTATTAAATAATATATTTCTTTCACATAATTACCTGTTATAATATGTCTATATGAAGGGTAGGCAAAGTAGGCTCTTCTATGACATGTAGACTTCAACTCCCAGAATTTCCCAATAAATAAATTTCCGGTTTCCAAACCATACAATCTGTTATTATTTCTTCTATTATTTTTCTAATTTGAACCCATTTTTAAATACTTTTTTGAATGTCCACCACAGATGAAAATATGTGCTCTGTATGTTTTGACATTTCCAGCCGAGGGGTGAAATTTTATTAGACATTTTCGCCAGTTCCACAGTGATGAAAAAATTATTTGACAAACAATCCTCACATTTAATAATTAATAATTGTAATAATAATAATAATAATAATAATAATAATAATTTATTGGATTTGTATGCTGCCCCTCTCTGTAGACTCGGGGCGGCTAACAACAATAAAAACAGCATGTGACAATCCAATAATAAAACAACTAAAAACCCTTATTATAAAACCAAACATACACACAGACATACCATGCATAACTTGTAATGGCCTAGGGGGAAGGAATATCTCAACTCCCCCATGCCTGGCGGTATAAATGGGTCTTGAGTAGTTTACGAAAGACAGGGAGGGTGGGGGCAATTCTAATCTCCGGGGGAAGTTGGTTCCAGACAGCTGGGGCCGCCACAGAGAAGGCTCTTCCCCTGGGGCCCGCCGAACGACATTGTTTAGTCGACGGGACCCGGAGAAGGCCAACTCTGTGGCACCTTATCGGTCGCTGGGATTCATGCGGTAGCAGGCGGTTCCGGAGGTAGTCAAAGGTCAAAGGTCTGTAAACCAAAGGAAAGAGGAAGTCGGACCATAAGCACAGTTGAAGTTTCCCTTTACAACCTAGTTGTCGGCCTTAGCAGTACAGCCTTGAATCCTGGAATTTCCTTGTGGAAATTCTCCCATGCAGGTACTTATGTTGCTCTGCTTCCCTCATGGGAAGTATCAAATGAATATACTAGTTATTTAGTTCCTTAGATACGATGTCCACACATCTAACGATCAGCATCATTAGATCTATTCAGAGAACCGTGTGGGTGTTTATGCTTGCATGCATAAATTAATTTTGTGTGTCTCAGCACATCAGAATGCACATACTGCATTCAGTTCTGGTCACTGCATTCAGTTCTGGTCACCACACTTCAAAAGAAACATTGAAACTCTGGAGAAGGTGCAGAAAAGAGCAACCAAAATGATTAAGGGACTAGAAACCAAGACTTATGAAGAGAGATTGCGGGAACGGAGCATGGATAGCCTAGAGAAAAGGAGGGCCAGAGGGGACATGATTGTAGTATACAGGTATATGAGGGGTTGCCACAGAGAGGAGGGGGTCACTCTATTCTCCAGGGCACCAGAGGGCTGGACGAGGAACGACAGCTGGAAGCTGACCAAGGAGAGATTCAACCTGGAAATAAGGAAGAACTTCAGAGCAATCAACCAGTGGAACAGCCTGCCTGCAGAAGTTGTGAACTCCACAACTCTGGACACTCTGGACTGCCATTTGGCTGGGGTGCTATAGGATTTCCTGCTCGGGCAGAGGGTTGGACTTGATGACCTGATGGTCTCTTTCAACTCTAATAGTAAATAAGAAGCAGCCCTATTATAGGATATGTGTCAAATATCAAGGGATCCAACATAATGGATGTTCCCAAATATGGTACTTAACATTCATCCCCTTTCATCATTGAGAAGGGAATCCACCTTTTTTACTCCTCTCCCTTCTTCTAAGATAGGATTCATTTTCCCCTTTTCATTATCTAATGATCTCTCTGACCTCCATTCTTTTTTCAGTTTAGGACATAAGATTGTGACTCACGGGAAACAAAGTCAGGCATTCCAGCTTATTTCTTAATCTGCTATTTGATATGATTAAGTGTTATCAAGTCCGGATCAACTCTTGGTGACTGCATAGATGAACCTTCTTCAGGATGTCCTGTGTCCAACTTGGCCTTTCGAAATCTTCCAACAATGACTCTCCTCTGCAATGACCATCCATTTTGCCGCTGGTTGTCATCTTCATCTCTTCCCCTCCATCTTTCCCAGTGTTGTAGACTTCTGAAAGGAGCCAGATGTTCGTAAATGTGTTCAAAATATAATAGCTTGAGTCTGTTGTTTCTTACTCTAAATTACTTTGTTCTATGATTCATTTGTTTGCTTTCTTGGACAACCAGGGTATCTTGTCTTCCACCTGATCTTGTTAAACCGAAGTGCTCTACAGATAAGTTCCAGTATCTGGTTATAACCTACAAAGCCCTACATGACTTAGGACCAGATTACCTACAGGACCACCTTCTGCCTCACGTATCCCAGTGCCCAGTTAGGTACCACAGGGTCAGCCTTCTCCTGGTCCCCTTGGCCAGACAATGTCATCTGGCAGGACCTACTCTGTGGCGGCCCTGACCGTCTGGATACGTACCGCCCCCTGCCTCGTGGTCTTTCGTAAAGCTCTGAAGACCTACCTCTGCCAGTGGGCATGGGGGCCATGAGCGACGAGATTGTCTCCGTCCGATGTTGTGAATGATTGAATTGGATGAATGTGGATGACTGTACATGGGGTTTTTAGAATCTTTATTAATTTTGTATATTTATTTTAAAAAATAATCAGATTTCTTCACATATATTGTCTGCATTTACAGTGTTGTATGCCACCCTTTGAGAAGGATGGCATAGAATTCTAATAAATAAAGAAATAAATAAAATAAATCTACAGTGCTGCTTCCAGCTGGTGGGTCACAGGGAAGAACCAGAAGCATTTTCTTAGAGTATAAACATAGGGAAGATCCTGGACTTTTATGCTGAAGTTCTCAGAAGAAGCTGGCCCAACACATCCACATTCCCCAAGGTAGTGTACTGGGACCAACGCTCTTCATTCTCTACATCAATGACCTTTGCTATTATATCACAAGCAACTGTGTCCTCTTCGCAGACGATGTAAAACTCTTCAACACCACCGATAACACAACTACTCTCCAAAAGACCTTGACGCTGTTTCTGAGTGGTCTAACACATGGCAACTCCAAATCTCAACTAGCAGACTTCAAATACGAAGACCTTGGTATACTAATAACAAAAGATTTAAGTGCCAAAGCCCACTGCAACAATATAGCAAAGAAGGCTTCAAGAGTTGTAAACCTAATCCTACGTAGCTTCTGTTCTGGCAATCTCACACTATTTACCAGAGCTTACAAAACTTTTGCCAGACCCATCCTCGAATACAGCTCATCTGTTTGGAACCCATATCGCATCTCAGACATTAACACCCTTGAAAATGTCCAAAGATACTTCACCAGGAGAGCCCTTCACTCCTCCACTCGAAATAGAATACCCTACGAGACTAGACTTTCAATCCTGGGCCTAGAAAGTTTAGAACTAAGACGCCTTAAACAAGATCTAAGTATTGCCCACAAGACCATATGCTGCAATGTCCTGCCTGTCGGCAACTACTTCAGCTTCACCCACAACAACACAACAACACACAACAGATTTAAACTTAATATTAACCGCTCCAAACCTGACTGTAAAAAATATGACTTCAGTAACCGAGTTGTCAAAGCGTGGAACTCATTACCGGACTCCATAGTGTCATCCCCAAACCCCCAACACTTAGATTATCTACGGTTGACCTATCCAGATTCCTAAGAGGTCAGTAAGGGGTGAGTACAAGTGCACTAGAGTGCCTTCCATCCCATGTCCTATTGCTCTCCTATATCTCCTATACCTTTCTTCTATTCCTATATCTCTTCTTCTATTCTTTCATTGATATGTTCTATTACTATACCTTCTTTTCTATTATTTCTTAGATATATTTTACTATGAGTATCTCCTCTATAACCTTCATCATGTATTTTACTATGTGTATACCCACTAAAATCCTCATTGTGTAATGGACAAAATAAATAAATAATAAATAAACACTGGCTACCAACATTATCATTTAGGTCACTTATCACACCTGGTCCTCATAAAGATCCTGGTTGATGCCAGAAAATTCTGTCTTTGGAAAGGTCTAAAAAAGAATTGTTCATCCTGTGCCTAAAGGTTGAGGAGTCCTCACCACTGACATAGGTGCAATCATATGATGATGACGATAAAGTGTAATTTCATTATTGATAGTAAATGGGGTGACCAGAATTTCCTGTGTTATTTGCTGGCTCTGTTTGACTCACATAGTTTTGCTTTTTCACAAAATGCACATTTTGTGTGCATCGCATCTCGCTGTTTGATACTTTTCTCTTTTGAGTAACTTCCCCGTACTTTTTATAACTTTTCTTATTGGTTTGCATGTCTGGAAGACAATAGAATCACGAGAAGCTTAAACACAATTGCCAGCTAAGTGGAAAAATGAGTAAAAATTTCCACCAACGGTAGAACGTATTATTCCTGTTTGCCTCCACAAAACGGGGGGGGGGGATCAGTTGGTTCTCCCTTCTGACATTCTCATCTTTCCTCTTAACAGAACCTATCCTCGTCCTCATGAATATCTGGACATCTCAAATCTGCCCAAGACTTTGGACTGGAGAAATAGAGATGGAGTCAATTATGTGAGCGCCACTCGAAATCAGCACATTCCCCAATACTGTGGATCTTGCTGGGCTCACGGCAGCACCAGTGCTCTAGCAGGTAGGTGTTTGTTCTATGCTGTGCTTGCCTCTTCCTTGTTAAAGATACACTGCGCCTGAATATGGAGGCTCCCTTCCTGTCTATTATAATTTAACCTTAGTCAATAGTGCTTTTCTCTATGGGTTGGTTCCCAAGTTGATTTTTTGTCAGGGTGAAAGATCAAAACCACAGGTGAAGTTCCAATTAAACTAATTTATTACTCAACATGCCTATGCATAAGAATCTACTCAACTAATAGCACTATGTTGGTGTGAGATAAAGGTCAACAGAGTTGAAGAGGGGTTGGACTTAGTCTGTTTATGACTACGTAGAGATTCTAAACCGATTCCTCTTTTGATTCACTCCCTTTTCTGACATTCCTTCTCCTACATCTTTCTGTTCCCTTAACCTCCAATAATTTTCACCAGCTCTCACACTATAACCTTTCCCCAAACCTAATGTGAAGAGGTGAATTCTGTTTGATTCATTGGTAACTGATGTAATCTGGGATGGGGTTTGTCAGTGTCTGTTATGGAGTAGGAACAGGGATATGCGGCATTGGGTCTGTGGCTAGCTCCCATGATAACTACAAATAGTTCCTTGCTCCAAAGCAGTGATGGCAAACCTTTTTTTCCTCGGAGCATATAATAATAATAATAATAATAATAATAATAATAATAATTATTATTATTTTTATTGTCATTGTCAAAACAACAAATTGTCATTGGCAACAAAACTCGTGTGACACCCAGAGACCAGTCCCACCATACATAAAATTAGAATAGGTAAATTTAAAAATAGAATAAAAAATAGAATAAAAAAATAGAAAATGTCCCACCCACTACAAATTCCCCACCCTAAACCACTCAACCATCTACATGACAAGCCAAGTAATATTGTCCAACAGTTCACTGATGGTGACCCTTTACTTCGTTGTTAAGTGCGAGTATAGCTCTGGGATAAAAACGATTAAGGAAACGTGTGGTCCGAGTTCTAGTTGTTCTGTATCTTCTGCCAGAAGGCAACAGTTCAAAAAGATTGTAAGCAGGATGAGAAGAGTCTTTGAGAATGTTATGCACCTTCCTAGAGCAGCAAGATGTGAAGCTATCACGCATGGGGAGGACAAAAACAGCTTCCCCCACCCCGAGAGGCCCTCTGGAGGCTGGAAACGACCTGTTTCCCAACTTCTGGTGGACTCAGTAGGCTTGTGTTTCACCCTCCCCAGGCTCCAAAGGCTTCCCTGGAGCCAGGGGGAGGGTAAACATGCCCTCCCCCATCCCACCCAGAGGCTAAACTGAAATCATATGCCCACAGGGGTGGTGTGGGCTGAATATTGGAAGGTGAAATCCAGACAATAAGTACATTGGGGCGGGGGCATCCAGTCATAACCCGAGGACTACCTACGATTTTTAAAATAAGAAATAGCCATGGGGAGAATTTTGAAAAAGTCAAAATGATGGTTGCAAGTGTATGATTGAAGCCCCACCTCCTGTAAAAATAAGGGTGGGTGGGAGCAGTGTTCCCTCTAATTTTTTGGGGGGGCGGGCGGAAAAGTATAGTGTCTGAGTGGCAGTCCCTTCGGGACTGGGTGGCACAGAAATAATAAATAAATAAATAAATAAATAAATAAATAAACAAACAAACAAACAAATAAAAAGCCCACCCTGTTTTGCCTCAGAGAATTTCAAAATAAAATACTGTACTTGTGTGTCTATAACAGTGAGCTCATAATAGGGCAACTCTATCAATATCAAAATGCCACTTAAATAGTTGAGCTAGTTTCAAACTAGATTTTGATTTTCTTTCTCTCTTCCTTACTCCCATTCTTTTTCTTTCTCTTTTCCTTCCTCTCTTTTTTCTATCTGTTTCTCTCTCTTCCTCTCTTCCTCTCTCTCTCCTTCCCTCTCACTCTTTCCCTCTCGGCTTCTGGGCAGGTTTGGAAAACTCTGAGTTGATGATGATTTTTAAGTGAGCGATTGCTCACTGCTCAGCTTAGAGGGAACTCTGGGTGGGAGGCTTTTATCAGGCAGGTGAATATTTGGTGACCCAGGGGTGGGCTTCAAATTTTTTAGCAAAGTTGCTGGGTGGGCGTGGGCATGGTGGGTGTGGCCTAGTTGGCTTCCTGCACCATGGCGGGTGGGGGGGGGGAGAGACATTTTTGCCCTCCCTGGGCTCCAGAGGCTTTCATTGAGCCTCCGGGAGGGTGAAAACAGCCTCCCCAGGCTTTGGAGGCTCTCTGGAGGCAGGAAACAGTTCCATTTCCAGCTTTCCTAAACTTCCGGTAGGCCCGTTTTTCTCCCTCCTGAGCTTCTGTGCATGTCCTGTACTTACCTGCATCCAAAATGGGCCACGGGGTGTGTGTGTGTGGAGCCAGCCAGGAATGGGATTTGGAAGTTCTTTGAACTGTACAGACTATTATCTAGAGCAGTGTTTCCCAACCTTGGCAACTTGAAGATATTTGGACTTCAACTCCCAGAATTCCCCAGCCAGCGAATGCTGGCTGAGGAATTCTGGGAGTTGAAGTCCAGATATCTTCAAGTTGCCAAGGTTGGGAAACACTGATCTAGAGGTTCTGAACCCCTGTGAACCCCAGCAGCCCACCCTTGATTTGGTCCCTTCTTAGGCCTGCGATCAAGGGAATGTTCCCACAAAAGGCCCCAGCGTTGTTCTTAGGAAGTAAAAATACCCCATGGGCAGTGATGGGCCACACTTACCTTTTCCTATCAGATCGGTCCAGAGGCTGGCACAGGCACACACATGCACGGCAGTGGGTGTACATACCCCCGTGCAAGATTTTGCTTCCACGCATGCGCAGAAGCAAAGAAAGCCCAAGAATCGCCGAAATCTCGCACGTTCAAGCATCCTCGTGTGAAATTTCAGCAATTTGCTCCAATTTCTTTGCTTCCACGCATGTGTCGAAGCAAAGAAAGACTGAAAATCACTGAAATCCCACACGTTCACGCATCCTCGCGTGAAAGTTCAGCAATTTTCACCGATTTCTTTGCTTTGACACATGCACAGAAGCAAAGAAAGCACAAGAATCGCTGAAATCTCACACATTCACGCATCCTCGCATGAAAGTTCAGCAATTTTCACCGATTTCTTTGCTTTGACACATGCACAGAAGCAAAGAAAGCACAAGAATCATCGAAATCTCACACATTCACGCATCCTCGCGTGAAAGTTCAGCAATTTTCACCGATTTCTTTGCTTTGACACATGCACAGAAGCAAAGAAAGCACAAGAATCGCTGAAATCTCACACATTCACGCATCCTCGCATGAAAGTTCAGCAATTTTCACCGATTTCTTTGCTTTGACACATGCACAGAAGCAAAGAAAGCACAAGAATCGCCGAAATCTCACACATTCACGCATCCTCGCGTGAAAGTTCAGCAATTTTCACCGATTTCTTTGCTTTGACACATGCACAGAAGCAAAGAAAGCACAAGAATCGCTGAAATCTCACACATTCACGCATCCTCGCATGAAAGTTCAGCAATTTTCACCGATTTCTTTGCTTTGACACATGCACAGAAGCAAAGAAAGCACAAGAATCGCCGAAATCTCACACATTCACGCATCCTCGCGTGAAAGTTCGGCAATTTTCACTGATTTCTTTGCTTCCACACATGCGCAGAAGCAAAGAAAGACTGAAAATCGCTGAAATCTCACATGTTCACGCATCCTCGCGTGAAAGTTCAGCAATTTTCACCAATTTCTTTGCTGCCACACATGCGCAGAAGCATAGAAAGACCAAAAATCGCTGAAATCTCACATGTTCACACACCCTCGCATAAGATTTTGCCAATTTTCGCCAATTTCTTTGCTTCCACTC
Source organism: Erythrolamprus reginae (assembly GCF_031021105.1). Taxonomy (NCBI): domain Eukaryota; kingdom Metazoa; phylum Chordata; class Lepidosauria; order Squamata; family Dipsadidae; genus Erythrolamprus; species Erythrolamprus reginae. The sequence goes on from NC_091952.1 coordinate 16,689,387, forward strand.
ATGCATGGAAGCAGAATCTCACACAGGGGTGCAAGGGGGCACACGTGCATGTGGCAGGGACATGCAAATGCGCGCACATCTCAGTTCCTGTTACGGGAATGGCAATCCCAGGCATACTGGGGTCAGCCCAATATTGCCCATGGGAGGATGTCACTGTGATCATTGTCTTGCAAGTCCACCTGGACCTAGTTTCAAAGTCAAAAAATCTGCCCCTTATCCCCTCCAAAAGGCTGGCTGCTCCCTTTCCCCCCAGAAGAATGCACCCCTCAAAATCCAGAATGCCAAAGGCCCCAACTCCTGTTGTTCACCCACCATCTGCTCCTCTTCTCTCAGATCGCATCAACATCAAGAAGAAAGGCGCCTGGCCTTCTGCTTACCTCTCCGTTCAGAATGTTATTGACTGCGCCCAGGCGGGCACCTGTCACGGTGGAGACCACATGGCCGTATGGGAATACGCTCACCATCATGGCATCCCTGACGAGACCTGCAACAACTACCAGGCCAAAGATCAAAGTGAGACAACCCTAAACCCTTCCCTTTTGCTACTTGAAAATCTGCGCAACTCTGCCTCTCCATCCTTGGATCTCCATGTGTTAGTGTTAGTTAGTTCTGCAGATAGGTATCAGCTCCAAGGGGCCTTATCTCCATCCCACCCATAGAAGCTCTGATGTAGCCTTCCTGTCAGGGCCTCCAAATAGCATCCGAAATTAAATCAGAGTCCGAGGCACAGCATTCCTCAAAGTTCCAATTAATTGGCAAAGCTATTTTATTTATTTATTTATTTATTTATTTATTTATTTATTTATTTATTTATTTATTTATTTATTTATTGTTAGAGTTGGAAGGGACCATGCGGGTCATCAAGTCCAACCCCTTGCCTAAGCAGGAACCTTATAGCATCCTAGCCAAATGACAGTCCAATTTCCTCTTTAAAATGTCCAGAGTATTGGAGTTCACAACGTCCGCTGGTAGGTTGTTCCACTGGTTGATCGTTCTGACCGTCAGGAAGTTCTTCCTTATTTCCAGGTTGAATCTCTCCTTGGTCAGCTTCCAGCCGTTGTTCCTCGTCCGGCCCTCCAGTGCCCTGGAGAATAAAGTGATCCCCTCCTCTCTGTGGCAACCCCTCGTATACCTGTATACAGCTATCATGTCCCCTCTGGCCCTCCTTTTCTCTAGGCTATCCATGCCCAGTTCCCGCAGTCTCTCTTCGTAAGTCTTGGTTTCTAGACCCCTGATCATTTTGGTTGCTCTTTTCTGCACTTTCTCCAGAGTTTCAATGTTTGTTTGTTTGTTTGTTTGTTTATCTTACTTATATGCCACTGAACTCCTGAAGGACTTTGGGCGACTTCCAGCAAGAAAGAAACAATATTTAAAACAATTTAAAATACTTAATTGAAAACTCTAGTAACACATATGTAACGCTCACTTTCACTCATGGCAGAATCTAAGCGATACGACACTCATGCCTTGACCACTGCACCAAACTGGTCCTTATCAGTTTTTAGCTTTTTACATGAAACTATTTATTTGCTATATTTATACAGTACAGTGGTATCGCTACCTAAGAACGCCTCTACCTTTCTAGATAAGAACCGGATGTTCAAGATTTTTTTTGCTTCTTCTTAAGAACCATTTTCTACTTAAGAACCCGAGCCCGGAAAAATTTCCCAGGAAATCTGAGTGTGGCGCAAAGGCCCGGCCAGTTTTCTGCCATTCCTCCTGGGTTTCTCTCTCTGGCGCAGTGTATGGGAGGCAGCCTCACGCCGGGTGTATGGGAGACGCGTGCTACTCCTTGCCACCTCAGAGTCCCTCTTTTTTTTTTTAAGCCTTAAAGTTTTGGACTTTTTTTATTCCCCTCACCTCACCTTCTTCCTTTGGCAGTGACTGTCCTCCTCCTCTTCCTCCTCCTCCTCCTCCTCCCCAAATTCCGAGCTTTTATTTCTTTCCTAAAGGGGTTTGCATGCATTACTTGCTTTTAAATTGATTCCTATGGGAAAAATTGCTTCAACTTACAAACTTTTTTAAGCACCTGGTCCCGGAACGGATTAAGTTCTTAAATAGAGGTACCACTGTATTTGCCACTTTAAATGAGTGGTGGTGGAGGCTGATTCCTTTTGAAGCCAAGAAGGAGGCGATTCCTGGATGAAAAATACATCAGGTACAACAAGCAGGAGAGCATTTCATTGTTCTCATTTTGAGGAGAGAAAGGCAATTTTCTGGTGTCAATTTTTGTGTGTGTGATTTTCATAGAGTGCAAGAAATTTAACCAATGTGGAACGTGTACTACCTTCGGGGAATGCCACGTAATAAAAAATTACACCCTCTGGAAAGTGGGAGATTATGGATCTGTGAGCGGTCGAGAGAAAATGATGGCAGAAATCTATGCAAATGGACCCATCAGGTAAAGCAAGCTTGATACTGAGATCAGCGTTTCTCACACCTTCACAAGTTTAAGATAGGATGACTGAGGAATTCTGGGAGTTGAAGTCCACACATCTTAAACGTCAAGATTGAAAAACACTGATCTAGGTACAGAAGCCAGCACATGATTTGTTAGTACAAGGTACATGGTTGTTAGGGTTTGCCATTGTAAACTACCTATTGTAGTCTCTTGTACTATCACTTTAAATATTTTGGGCTGGTTCGCCATAAGAGGGCGCCAGTACTTCCTCCCTCAATGATGCTTTAACACTCACTTGATCTGTTATAATTTTTTGTGTGGGATGCCTTTGGATAACTGGTGATAGAGCCACGGTGGTGCAGTGGTTAGAGTGCAGATCTATAGGCTACTCCAGCTGCCAGCAATTTGGCAGATCGAATCTCACCAGGCTCAAATTTCCATCCTTCTGGGGTGAGTAAAATGAGGACCCAGATTGTTGGGAGCAATATACAGTACGCTAACTCTGTAAACTGCATAGAAAGGTCTGTAAAGCACTGTGAAGCGGAATATAAGTCTAAATGCTAATGATTGCTGGAGGCTGCTTGGATTAGTCCCTGTAGTTTTCTTGGCAAGATTTCAGAAAATTGCCTGCTGTTTGCTATCGCCTGCTCTAGAGCAGTGTTTCCCAACCTTGGCAACTTGAAGATATCTGGACTTCAATTCCCAGAAGTCCCCAGCCAGCATTTGCTGGCTGGGGAATTCTGGGAGTTGAGGTCCAAATATCTTCAAGTTGCCAAGGTTGGGAAACACTGCTCTAGGGCAGTGTTTTTCAACCAGTGTGCTGTGGCACACTAGTGTGCCGTGAGACATGGTCAGGTGTGCCACGAAGAAGGAAGTTCAAGTTCTGGTCTCACAACTTTTTGCAGAGAGAGAGAGTGTGTGTGTGTGAGAGAGAGAGAGAGAAAGAAAAAGAAAGAAAGCAAGAGAAAAAGAGAGACAGAGAGACAGAGAGAGAAAAGAAAGAGAGAGAAAGCAAGTGTCAGAGAGAAAGCAAGCAAGAGAGAGAGAAAGAAAGAAAGCAAGAGAGAGAGAGAAAAGGAGAGGAAGGGAGAGAGAGAAATAAGCAAAAAGGGGAGGAAAAAAAGAGAAATAAGAAAATGATAAAGCCAGAGAATTAGAGGAAAGAGATGTGACTCTTGATTTAAAGCATATGATAAAAAGCACCCAAAGAATAAGAGAGAAACCCCCCCAGCCCTCACCTGTTTTTGGAAATGGTTCAAGAGTGTGTATAAAAACACACACACAAGGGTGGGGAGGAGACAGGGATGGAAAAAGAGAGGAGAGTGTCTTAGGGTGTCATTTTGGTTGGTCGTGTGCCCCAGGATTTTAAAATGTAAAAAATGTGCTGCGGCTCAAAAAAGGTTGAAAATCACTGCTCTAGGGGGCTGAGAGAGAGGGGGGCTGACCCAAAGTCACCTGCCTAAGTTGAGTCACACTAAACATGGTCCTGTTTTCAAGAGTTATCCTAAGGAGTGGGCTTCAAAAATGTTACCAAGGGGTTCTCTGTCCAATTTCTGGGTGGGCGTGGCCATGGTGGGTGTGGCCTAGTTGGCCTCCTGCACCATAGTGGGCCACGTATGTGTTTTTGCCTTTCCCGGGCTCCAGAGACTTTTGTCGAGCCTCCAAACTTCCAATAGGCCTGTTTTTTGCACTTGTTGAGCTTCTGCGCATGCCCTGCACTTACCTGCATTCAAAATGGGCCACAGGGGCACTCTGGGGAGGGGCAACAGTATCGGGTTGCTATTGGTACGGATAAGGATGGCACAGTGGTAGTGAAAAGTTGCGCTGCATACACAACTTCACTTCTCCTGTGTGCATGCATGCATCCCGGCGTGTTTTTGCTTCTGCGCATGTGCAAGAAGCAAAATGTCGCAAGAGGATGCGCATGCAAGATTTTGGCGGTTCTTTGCTTCTGTGCATGCGTAGAAGCAAAAACATGCTCGGATGTTCACGTACACAGGTGAGGCCGCGGGAATCGGAATCTGCCCTGAGGGGCATGGAGGGTTGGGGGGGCCCAGCCAGGAGTGGGATTTGGGTTTTTTCAAAATTGCACAAAATTTTATTTATTTATTTATTTATTAATTTTGCCCAATACACAATGTGGGTTTTAGTGGATATATATCTATATACACATAGTAAAATACATGATGAAGGTTATAGAGGAGATACTCATAGTAAAATATATCTAAGAAAGAATAGAAAAGAAGATATAATAATAGAACATATCAATGAAAGAATAGAAGAAGAGATATAGGAATAGAAGAAAGGTATAGGAGATATAGAAGAGCAGTAGGACCGGAGACGGAAGGCACTCTAGTGCACTTGTACTCGCCCCTTACTGACCTCTTAGGAATCTGGATAGGTCAACCATAGATAATCTAAGGGTAAAGTGTTGGGGGTTTGGGGATGACACTATGGAGTCCGGTAATGAGTTCCACGCTTCGACAACTCAGTTACTGAAGTCATATTTTTTACAGTCAAGTTTGGAGCGGTTAATATTAAGTTTAAATCTGTTGTGTGCTCTTGTGTTGTTGTGGTTGAAGCTGAAGTAGTCGCCGACAGGCAGGGCGTTGCAGCATATCATCTTGTGGGCAATACTTAGATCTTGTTTAAGGCGTCTTAGTTCTAAACTTTCTAGGCCCAGGATTGGATGTTAGCTAGCGGTTCTCCCGAACCCCTGCGAACCCCCAGCAGCCCACCCCTGGTTATCCTGCTAATAGAGGGCATATTTTTATGTCTTTTCTCTAAGTATGCCCATATCACTCCAACACTCCGCTGTCTGCATTGGGTGCCGATCAGTTTCCGGTCACAATTCAAAGTGTTGGTTATGACCTATAAAGCCCTTCATGGCACCAGACCAGAATATCTCCGGGACCGCCTTCTGCCGCACGACCGGTTCGGTCCCACAGAGTTGGCCTTCTCCGGGTCCTGTCGACTAAACAATGTCGTCTGGCGGGACCCAGGGGAAGAGCCTTCTCTGTGGTGGCTCCGACCCTCTGGAACCAGCTCCCCCCTGAGATTAGGATTGCCTTCACCCTCCTTGCCTTTCGCAAACTCCTTAAAACCCACTTCTGCCGTCAGGCATGGGGGAACTGAAACATCTCCCCCTTGCCCATGTTATTCTGGTGTTAAATTGATTGTGTACTTGTTTTTTAATATTCTGGGGTTGTTTTTTTATGATTTTTTTAGCTTAACATTGTAATTGGATTGGTGGGTATTGGATTTGTTATTATGTATTGTTTTTACCTTGTTGTGAGCCGCCCCGAGTTTGCGGAGAGGGGCAGCATATAAATCCAATAAATCTAATCTAATCTAATCAAATATCCCAAAAGGTTGCAAAGAATAAAACCATTGTAGAAGAAATATCTTCTATGTTGTTGTCAAGAAAACTGTAAGGACAGGTCCATATTATTCTCCAATGACAAACCCAACTTCTTCCAGTCTATTTTTTTTCCTTCTTGCAAAGAGCTAGCATCCGAATTCCCAGGACTAAGGGTGGACTTAAACCTTAAAGTAGCCTGACAGCTGAGTTGCTGCACTACACCGCCTCTCACTAAATCAGACCAAAACCAGACTTTGTGATTGGATGGTGGTCCTTGCCTTCATGACGTTATCTAAAGCTGCTCATTTCAGTAGTTTTCATCCTTAAGGTTTTATTCTTGCTTTTTGTTTTTAATGTAGTTGTGGGATCATGGCTACTTCTAAACTGGATGCATACACTGGAGGCCTGTATGAAGAATTCAGAATCTTGCGTATGATAAACCATATCGTCTCCGTTGCTGGTTGGGGGATCGAAAACGGAACAGAGTACTGGATTGTCCGAAACTCTTGGGGAGATCCCTGGGTAAGGAAGACAGGATACATCAATCTATATTATTGCTTTTTTTAAATAAAAAAATATATTTTATTGATTTTCATAAAATGGATAAAACTGACACATACATATAACATAAAAGTGGGGTTGTATCTTCCCCGCTTATTTTTGAAGTAAAATTTCAATACAGAAAAAGAATACATTTAAAAAATACTTAGATTCAAACTTATTACTTTAAATGAAAAGAAGAGATTTGTTTTACCTTATATGATAAATTTTCATACATAAACTAATTCTAACATAACTCTTAAATCATCTCAATGCTATTTCTAACGTAAATCTTAAATCATATCACTGCTAATATAATTCTCTTATTTATTTATTCATTATTTTAATATTTCTTCTTGTTTATCCATATATACACTTTGTTCCATATCTCATAATATTCTGTTTCTTCTTGGTCTTTTAACCGTCTTGTCATCATATCCATTTCAGCACATTCCAATATTTTTTTAATAACTTCCTCTTCTTTGGGGATATTTTCCCCTTTCCAGTTTTGCGCATATATTATCCTGGCCACAGTCAAAATATGAATAACTAAATGTAAAATTTCTTTCTTGTATCTCTGATTGGTTATACCCAGTAAATAAAATTCCGGGGTTATTTCTATCTCCTCAATCTATATTATTGCTTTTTAAGGATTTAGCTGGGTAGGGAAAGTTCCCTGCTTGGTTATTCCAGGCCCACGTAGCTTGAAAACAAAGGAGGAAACCACGCACCGATATTTCAGATCAGTCTTTTTTTACATAAAGTATCTTTTTACAAGCTAAAGTCATGCATGGGAGAGAATCTTGGCAGTTTCTCAGTGAGGGTAATTAAGATATCACAGTTCCATGGCTAGGCTGCTGCCAAAGATCAGCAAAAGAGGCTGAAAATTTGCGTGCTCCTTATACTCCGAATGTAGCTTTTTCAAAGCTTTTCCCCCCAGCCCTAATGAGTTAGGGTTACAGTTTTGGAGGCTCGGGTTTGTAAGTGGAAAATGGTTCTTAAGAAGAGGCAAAAAAATCTTGTACACCAGGTTCTTATCTAGAAAAATTCGTAAGTAATTTTTCTTAGGCAGAGAAATGTATACCTAGTCTACAGAGAGGGGCGGCATACAAATCTAATTAATAATAATAATAATAATAATAATAATAATATCTGTTGATACGTGAGTTGTTACCCTGGCTCTGCTCCAACATGCATGTGTGTGCTGGCCATCCGATTTTTGGCTTGCACAGAGGCTCTGGGAGGGCGTTTTTGGCTTCCAGAGAACCTCCAAGGGGATGGGGAAGGGCGTTATTACCCTCCTCCAGCTCCTAGGAAGCCTTTGGAGTCTGGAGAGGGGGAAACACAAGTCTACTGGGCCCACCAGAAGTTGGGAAACAGGCCATTTCTGGCCTCCAGAGGGCCTTTGGGGGATGGGGGAAACGGTTTTCGTCCTTCCCAGGCATTGAATTATGGGTGTGGGCATTCAGGCATGTGCGATAACGCACATGCACGCTCTTTCGGCACCCGAGGGAAAAAAGGTTCGCCATCACTGCTCTAGTCCACGAAAAAGAGACAGGCTGCGGACTCCCTCTTATAGCTGCCTGCAACACCAGCTCTTAAAGCAGTATTGTGCGAATTCCTTTAACCATACATTGCTGGCTTAAGTTATATATTGGAAAACCCATCAAGTTATACACACAGTACTAACAATCTCATTTTTGCTTCTGGATGTTATGTGAGGCCCAACTCTGTAGGGAGAGGGTTTAGTTAATCTTTATGGACAGTCCTCAACTTACAACTATACATTCAGTGACCATTCAAAGTTACAATGGCACTAAAATTACAACCAATGTTCATACTTATGGCCATCACATAATCCCCCATGGTCATGCAATGAACATTTGGGTGTTTGGCAACCAGCATTTATTTACAATGGTTGCTGTTTCTGGATCAGATATTCATGTGACCTTCTCAGATGGCTTCTGACAAGCAGGGTCGATAGGGGAAATGGATTCCCTTAATGACTGCATGATTCACTTAACAACGGCAGTGATTGGTTTAATAGATTTGTGGCAAAAAGGTTGTAAAACCAGAGTGACTCACTTAACAACAGAAATTCTGGTCCCAATAGTGGTTGTAAGTCACGTTATTGCGTTATTGCGGTTACTTCTTGATTAGATTTTATATCTTGTACTCAACTGCTTTATTTTCTCTTACACACGGCTGATGATTTGAAATATTTTTGGGGTGCTACCTTAACCCGAGAACTTAATACTTGTACACAGTGAAGGGCTACCAAAATTTTTACTACCACACTGTGGGCATGGCTTATGCAAGACGCCCTGCATTTTTTCAACATCTTTCAGTGCAAATTGGGTGCTTTGGGGTGGAGGTCTGTTTTCGCTACCCCACTGCGTTCCCCCCACCCCCGTCTGGGCAGTAGCCCACCCCTGCTTGTACATAAATGGGTGCAACTTAATGTCTTTCAGGGAGAAAGTGGCTGGCTTCGGATTGTGACGAGCGCATATAAAGATGGAAAAGGGAAATACTACAACTTGGCTTTGGAAGAGGAGTGTGCTTATGGAGACCCCATAAACCTTTGAATTTGCCTCTGTACTCCCTTTGACTGGTGCTTTTGGAGACTTTCATATCAAAGAACATACCCTGCAAAATGGACTCTTCTTAAGAAAGGGGCAGTGCTGTTCAGTTGCATTTGCTGATGGAATATCACTGTAGTTCAATTTTTCTTTTAATTGATGAATAAAGATAAAGGTTTCTCCTGTCCAGTTGTGTCAGACCCGAAAGAGAGGTGCTGGTCTCCATTTCCGCTGTGAGAACCAATGTTGTCCAGAGACATTTTCTTTGGTGGTGTGGCCAAAATTTATTTATTTTATTTATTATTTCGATTTCTATTCTATGTGTAGAATGGCTATACATCACGGCACACGGAGGGCTGTTACTTTTCCACTGAAGTGGTACCAGTGGTGAAATCCAAATTTTTACTACCGGTTCTGTTGGCGTGGCTTAATGGGCGTGGCTTGGTGGGCGTGGCTGGGGAAGGATGCTGCAAAATCCCCATTCCCTCCCCATTCTTATATATATATTATATTATATATTTATTCGATTTGTATGCCGCCCCTCTCCGTAGACTCGGGACGGCTCACAGCAATAATAAGAACAACATACGGTAACAATCCAATAACTAAAAAACTAAATAATTAAAAAACTAAAAACCCCTTATTTAAAATAAAACATACACTCAAACATACCATGCATAAAATATATAGGCCGGGGGAGATGTCTCAATTCCCCCATGCCTGACGGCAAAGGTGGCTCTTAAGAAGTTTACGAAAAGCAAGGAGGGTGGGTGCAATCCTAATCTCCGGGGGGAGCTAGTTCCAAAGGGTCGGGGCCGCCACAGAGAAGGCTCTTCCCCTGGGTCCCGCCAGCCGACACTGTTTAGTCGACAGGACCCGGAGAAGGCCAACTCTGTGGGACCTAACTGGTCGCTGGGATTCGTGCGGCAGAAGGTGGTCCCGGATATATTCTGGTCTGATGCTATGAAGGGCTTTATAGGTCATAACCAACACTTTGAATTGTGACCGGAAACTGATCAGCAACCAATGCAGACTGCGGGGGGAAGGTTATTGCAAAGGCCAGCCAGAGGCGGTAATTGCCAGTTCTCTGAACTACTAAAATTTTCCACTACCAGTTCTCCAAAACATGTTAGAACCTGCTGATTTCACCCCTGAGTGGTACCTATTTATCTACTTCCATTTGCATGCTTTCGAATTGCTAGGTGGGTAGTAGCTGGGCCAAGTAACGGAAGCTTATCCCATCATGCAGTGCTTGGGCCTTGAACTGCCAATCGTCTGATTGACAAGTCTAGCACCAGTGATGCTCAACCTGGGGGTCGGGACCCCTTTGGGGATCGAACGCCTGTTTCACAGAGGTCACCTAAGACCCTGGGGAAAGACAAATTTCCCATGGTGTTAGGAACTAAAGCTTCTATTCTGGCACCTTGGAACATATTTTTACAAACCGACCAATCAAGTGTTTATAGGGCGACCTTCTTGCCAATCAGCTTAAAGCTCTGTTGGGAAAATTGGCGCTAGACTTATGGTTGAAGGTCATCATAACATGAGAAACTGTATTAAGGGGGTTAGAAAGGTTGAAAATCACTGCACAACTGCTAGGCTAGCAACATACACGCCCAAATGGACATCTGTTCATTGGGTACACAGAAAAGAAATTCCAGAAAGTTTGCTTTCTTCTTGAAAGTATTCACGAGCTGTCATCTATGTTTTGTCAAAATGAGATTACATTTAATGCTGGGTTGAGTGTTTTAAAAATTCAAAACAGCTGAATCGCCTTTAAATTGATGCCTCTAATTCTAGGGAATGGAGTTGGCAAATTAAAGAGTGGAGCCAAAAGGGTGGTATTATATTGACTTTCTCTTAATGAATGCATTTCCCTTCTTTCCTATTACATGTCCTTAACTATGGTGCCTACACCTTTCTAGTGCCTACCTTTAAAATTGAGAGTAGCTGCATTTAGAAGAGCTGTTGTAAAAGGAAGAAGTTAACATCAGAGCAGTGTTTCCTAACCTTGACGACTTTAAGATGTGTGGACTTCAACTCCCAGAATTCCACAGCCAGCATGTCAAGTTTGAGTTATAGTTTAGGATGTTATTTATTTATTAGATTTGTATGCCGCCCTTCTCCGAGGACTCGGGGCAGCTCACAGCATGTAATATAACAATACAGTACAATGGTAAATCTAATTAAATTTAAAATTACAATCTAAAAATCCAATATTTAAAAACAGTCATACTAGTTCAATCATACAACATATAGCTCATTTCATTGGCCAGGGGGCTGAGACCTAATTGCCCCAAGGTTGGTGACATAAGTGAGTCTTAAGACTCTTATGCAAGGCAAGGAGGGTGGGGGCAGTGCAAATCTCCAGGGGGAGCTGATTCCAGAGCCCCCCCCCCCCACAGAGAAGGCTCTTCCCCTAGGCCTCCCTTATGTTATGCAACCCAGTACAGTACCAAGAACAGTAGAATATCAAAGTAGACTATGGAACAGCCTCTCTAAAATCCGGTGGGTTCCAATCCTCTTGGATTGGAAGCTGTGAATATTTGGCTTTCTCCCACAGGCCCTTGCCAGGGTGTTAGATGAACCCAGTACTGTCTAGGTATGGTTTGGGTCCTACATCCCAAGATTATGAAGTCATGATGGTGATACAGCAGGTTGCCCACAAGACTGATCCGATTTGATAACCCTTTTTTGCAGCTGGTATTGTTCACTGTGGGCCAATTTAGCCAAAACTCAAAAGTGTGAGATAGCATCCATCTATCATCTATCTATCTATCTATCTATCTATCTATCTATCTATCTATCTATCTATCTATCTATCTATCTATCTATCTATCTATCTATCTATCTATCATCTATCTATCATCTATCTATCTATCTATCATCTATCTATCTATCTATCTATCATCTATCTATCATCTATCTATCATCTATCTATCATCTCATATGCCGCCCCTCTCCGAGGACTGGGGGTGGCTTAGAACGTATAAAAACAATACAAAATAGCCTAAATCCAATTAAATTTAAAACTAGCTAATTTAAAACCCAAGTCCTTAAAATTTTGGCATAAATGTTGTAGATTGTTGTGATGTTTGTGGGATGCCAGCTGCTGAGTGCCCAAAATACAGTCACATGATTGCAGGGGCAGCGGCCATCAGAACTGTATCCCTCCGGTGTAAGTTCAGATAATTGCTAAGTGATCAGATGTAAGTTGACGATTACCATATTTTTCAGAATATAAGACGCACCTTTCCCTCGCAAAAGAGGCTGAAAATTTGGGTGCTCCTTATACTCTGTAGCTTTTTCAAAGCTTTTCCCCCCAGCCCTAATGAGTTAGGGTTACAGTTTTGGAGGCTCGGGTTTGTAAGTGGAAAATTGTTCTTAAGAAGAGGCAAAAAAATCTTGTACACCCGGTTCTTATCTAGAAAAGTTCATAAGTAGAGGCGTTCTTAGGTAGAGGTACCACTGTATACACATTAGAAAGACACTATGGTATATATTCTGTACCAGGGGTGTCAAACTCAAGACCTGGGTTGCCCTGGAAACAGTGAAGGACCAGCCCACAGTGCTTATGCCAATAAAAACAGAATTGGTGGAGGGCGCACACATCCCTGTTTTATGCAAAATGTCACAGCATTAAATAAGGCAGTCATTTAGGTAATTGGCAGCATATTGCGCAGAACCATGGGACCCTCAGGCTCTCATCAATTACTGCTCTCATCAACTCTTATGAACCTGAGAGAGATGGGCTTTGTGCCACAAAGACTGGAGAGCTCTTGTAGAGTCACTTCATCAGCACCTACAAGGATCTGCAGAGATATTGCGTTCAACACTTGGCATATTAGGTGTTTCTAAATTAAGGACTATTACTATATTACTGGCTGCTTTAGCAAAGTCACGAGAATACTGCTTATTCAACAGAAACAAGAACTGATTATCTCCAAAAGCCAGCACTGGGGGGTTTTTGTTCCTGTTTTCTGTCAGTTTCTTTAACTGCTGTTCTGTTCGGGTCGTATGTGACCCGAAGCCAAGTTTGAGTCCCTGTAAAAAATTTTCCCTGCATATCTGAAACTTGAAATTTCATGTAGGTTCATCATTTCAGGGGTTCTCTCTATGAGAATTTTTTTGGGGGGGTGGGGGGCTTAGTTTTTGCTGGGCAAAAAAAGTTACAAATCTTATGTTCCTGGGTCACCCTGACCCGGACCGAAAACTCTTCATTTGCAGTGCTTATGTTTGGTCTTTTTGAAAGCTTTTTTCACTTGGAAAGTAGTCTGAACATTTCTGCACACAATGATATGAAAATTGAAATGAAAAAAGTAAATCTTATTGGTTTATTTTGCGGATATAATGCACGCCCCCCCCGTTTTTGTGAAAAAATTTTCAATTTATGGATAGTTTTGCTTGCAAAATGCATTCTATTTTACTAAAGTTGGTGTGGGATTGGTAGCTTGAACATTTCTGAATATAAGAAAAATATAAAGGAACTGAAAAAAATGATTCTTATTGGTTTTTTAACATCAGAAATAAGCCCCCCCCCCCTTGGCTGCTTGCAACCATTTTCACTTTTTATTTTTTTATGCTCCAAATCCGAAATATTCTTTAAAATCTTAGGCATTCATTTAGTCAATTTAACAATGCTGATCATCAAAAAATATTTTTGGGGTGGTGGCTAATTGTTTTCTGGGCAAAAAAAAATCATAACTTTGAATCTGTTTCTGTTCGTATGTGACCGGACCAAAAATATTTTTTTTAGGTACTTGAATTTGATCTTTTTGAAAACTTTTTCAACTGGAAAACTAGTTTGAACATTTATGAACATAATGATATGAAAATTGAACTGGAAAAATTGAGACTTATATTTTTATTTTGATCAAAAAGCCCCTCCCCCCATCCTTTTTTAATTTCGTGTCAATTTCTATTTTTTAAGGCTACAAATCCCTAAGGAATTTTCCCCCAAAAGGTTTGATATACTAAATTGAACATTTCTGAATATAAGAAAAATATAAATGAACTGAAAAAAATGGTTCTTATTGGTTTATTTTTGCCACAAAAGGGCCACCCCCCCTCGGCCTTGCTGTGTGCCATTATTGTCACTGTTTATACATATTTGTCTAGAAATATTTGGAATATCCTTTTGAAAATCAACCACATTGTAGCCAGAGAACTAATTTTATGAAACAAATCCATTTTACTAAAAAAAAGTATGTAAGTTTGAAATTAACAGCATAATGTTTATATAAATTGAAATAATTGAGGCATACTTTATGTGCAAAATAAACCAATATGCATCAATTTTTTCAGTTCAATTTTCATATCATTATGTTCAGAAATGTTCAAGCTACCAATCCCACACCAACTTTAGTAAAATAGAATGTATTTTGCTAGCAAAACTATCCATAAAGTGAAGACTATTTAAAAAAAACGGGGGGGCGTGCATTTCATCAACAAAATAAACCAATATGCATCAATTTTTCCAGTTCAATTTTCATATCATTATGTTCAGAAATGTTCAAGCTACCAATCCCATACCAACTTTAGTAAAATAGAATGCATTTTGCAAGCAAAACTATCCATAAATTGAAAAAAAAATTCACAAAAACAGGGGGGCGTGCATTATATCCGCAAAATAAACCAATAAGATTTACTTTTTTCATTTCAATTTTCATATCATTGTGTGCAGAAATGTTCAGACTACTTTCCAAGTGAAAAAAGCTTTCAAAAAGACCAAACATAAGCACTGCAAATGAAGAGTTTTCGGTCCGGGTCAGGGTGACCCGGGAACATAAGATTTGTTACTTTTCTTAAACAGAACAGCAGGGTTAAAAATGCAAATCTATTCAATGGAAATATTTCACCAATACTGTATTTCGCCACACTTGGAGTACTGAATTTAGTTTTGGTCGCCACAATGCAAAAAGGATGTGGAGACTCTAGAAAAAATGTAGAGACGAACGACAAAGACAATTAGGGGATTAGAGGCTAAAACCTATGAAGAAAAGTTGCAAGAACTGGGCATGGCTCATTTATTGAAAAGAAGGACCAGGGGAGACATGATAGCAATGTTCCAATATCTCAGGGGTTGCCACAAAGAAGAAGGAGTGAACCTATTCTCCAAAGCACCTGAGAGTAGAACAGGAAGCAATGGGTGGAAACTAAACAAGGAGAGAAGTAAGTTAGAGCTAAGAAGAAAATTTCTAACAGTTAGAACAATTAATCAGTGGAACATCTTGCCTCCAGAAGTTGTGAATGCTCCAACACTGGAAGTTTTTAAGAAGATCTTGGATAACCATTTGTCTGAAGTGGTGTAGAGTTTCCTGCCTAAGCAGGAGGTTGGACTAGAAGACCTCCAAGGTCCCTTCCAACTATGTTGTTGTTGTTGTTGTTGTTGTTGTTGTTGTTGTTGTTATTTAAGAAAACTGTTACCCAAGAAGTAAGAAAGGAACAATTTAGTTTTCTTTAGCTCAAAAATGCCACAGTAGGTGATAAATGATGGCACGATCAAAGGATCCTACACCTTACTATCCCTAATAAAGATTTTTAAAAAAACTCTTTCCTGCAACATCTGGATAATTGGTCTTTCAAAGTTTCTGCTGCTTTGAACTTCTGCTGCCTTCTGTGTATTTTTTTTTTGAGCCAGGTGATTCATTTTTTATTCACTTTCAATTCATTTTTATTGTCTATTTCTTGAAACATATTTTCCAAGGTAGTCATAAGAACCCTTCCTTTTGAAAGCTGTTGTAGGCATTGGAAATCCCCATGAAATCACAGCTGGTGTCTGAAGAGAGTAGGATTAAAAACAGGAACTCAACCAAAACCAGTGATTTTTTTACTTCCTCATTTAAAAGTAAAAGCCAAGCTGTAATATTATGAGCATATTCTTATGAAAATAACACAGCTGCTACAAATCATAAATCATATCCCCTGGTCATGAATTACTTCCTAAAACTCATTGTTTCAACCAGATGGAGCTGAGGTAGGTGGATAAAGAAGAAAACAGCTGCCTTGGCACTCATGAATCGTATCTTGAAAACAACCCTAAATCTATCTTTGTCAGGTAACATGTGTGCCCAACTATTGCACCATAAAAATAATGGGCACAATATGTTATGTTGCTCCATGCTGTCAAACTTCAAACTGTCAAAATTCCGGACAACATGGTTCTGGCATTTAAGCAATTTTTAAAAGTCAGTACAGATAGTTCCCAAATTACAATCATTTGTTTAGTAACCAAAGTTACAAAGGACCTGAAAAAAGTGACTTTAAACTTAGGGCCATCATAAAAACCTCATAGTCATATGATCAAAATTTGGTAACTGGCATGTATTTATAATGATTGCTGCATCCTAAAGTTAAGTTGGGATTGCCATTGGTATGGCCAGTTGGGAATGCCATTGCCAATCCCAGCTGGCCTCCAACAGGTAAAGGCAATAGGGAATGTCAGATTCATTTAATGACTGCATGATTCACTTAACAACTGTAGGGTTTTGTTTAACACATGAAAAGAAAAACTAGGGGAGGCCTGATAGCAGTGTTCCAATATCTCAGGGGTTGCCACAAAGAAGAGGGAATGAGGCTATTCTCCAAAGCACCTGAGGGTAGAGCAAGAAGCAATGGGTGGAAGCTGAACAAGGAGAGAAACAACTTAGAACTAAGGAAAAATCTCCTGACAGTTAGAACAATTAATCAGTGGAACAGCCTGCCACCAGAAGTTGTGAATGTTCCAACACTGGAAGTTTTTAAGCAGATGTTGGATAACCATCTGTCTGATGGTTTCCTGCCTAAGCAGAGGGTTGGACTAGAACAGTGTTTCCCAACCTTGGCAACTTGAAGATATTTGGACTTCAACTCCCAGAATTCCCCAGCCAGCAAATGCTGGCTGGGGAATCCTGGGAGTTGAAGTCCAAATATCTTCAAGTTGCCAAGGTTGGGAAACACTGGACTGGGAGACCTCCAAGGTCCCTTCCAACTCTGTTATTCAACTTGTGACCACAACTGAGCCTGGATTTTATGTCGCTAACTGAGAAATCCGTGAAGTGAGCTTTGCCCCATTTTTCAACTTTTCTCGCCACATCTGTTGAGCGAATCACTGCAGTTGTTAAACTAGTAATGCTCAGTAGTGGGTTGCTACCAGTACAGTAGAGGACTGCGCACTGGGGGTGCATGGTGCATTGCACATGCAGCTTCAGTTCTCTTCCACGCATGCACTTCAGTGTATTTTTGCTTCTGCACATTCACGGAAGCAAAAAAACCCCATCGAAATCTGTCTCCTCGTAGGATTTTGCTTCTTTCGCATGCGCAGAAGCAAAACCACCCTGGGGCACATGCAAGCGCAAGCAAGAGAACCAAAGCTGCATGTGCAGCACAACGATAGCAGTAGAATACAATTCTTTTTTGGCCAAGTGTGATTAGACACACAAGGAATTTGTCATTGGTGCATAGGCTCTCAGTGTACATAAAAGAAAAGATACATTTGTCAAGAATCATGAGGTCCAACACTTAACGATTGTCATAGGGGTCAAATAAGCAATCAGGAAACAATATTAATAAAAATCTTAAGGATACAAGCAACAAGTTACAGTCATACAGTCATAAGTGGGAGGAAATGGGTGATAGGAATGATAAAAAACCTAGTAGTAATAGTAGTGCAGACTTAGTAAATAGTTCAACAGTGTTGAGGGAATTATTTGTTTAGTAGAGTCATGGCGTTCGGAAAAAACTGTTCTTGTGTGTAGTTGTCTTGGTGTGCAGTGCTCTGTAGTGATGTTTTGAAAGTAGGAATTGAAACAGTTTATGTCCAGGATGTGATGGATCAGTAAATATTTTCACAGCCCTCTTTTTGACTTGTGCAGTGTACAGGTCCTCAATGGAATGCAGGTTGGCAATTGTTTTTTCTGCAGTGTTTTTTCTGTAATGTTTTTTTTCCCTGTAAGGGCAATCGGTAATGGTTCATTGTTAAGTGAATCTGGCTTCGTTCAAGTCTGAACTTTGCAAAAGATAGTGACACATGACACCCACACACCCCATACTATAATGGTCATAAATAGGAGCCAGTCAAGATTTTGATCACATGACCATGGAGATGTTTATCAAGCCTCCGGATGTAAATCATAGAACTGGAAATCACTGGAAAAGGTGCAAAAAAGGGCAAGAATGATCAAGGAAATGGAGCCCCTCTCTTATCAAACCAGGTTGCAACGCCTTGGACTCTTTAGCCTTGAAAGACGGCATTTAAGGGGTGACTTGATCGAAGTGTATAAAATCATGCATGGGATAGAAAAGGCGGATAGAGAAAAATTCTTTTCTCTATCAAACAATACCAGGACGAGGGGACACTCCCTAAAGCTCAGAGGTAAGAAAGCGAGGACAAATCAAGGGAAATATTTCTTCCCCCAGAGGGTTGTTGGTTTATGGAATTCACTTCCAGAAGAGGTCGTGACAGCTGTCAGCCTGGATAGCTTCAAGGCAGGATTAGACAGATTCATGGATGCCAAGTGTATTGGTGGTTATTGAAACGGATGTCCACGTGCCGCCTCTATGTTGGTTGAGGCAGGCAGGATTCCCTTGAGTACCATTTGTTGGGGGATCTTTCTGCTCAAGATCCTCATGGACAATGGGTGGGCCACTGTGTGACACAGAATGCTGGACTCAATGGGCTTTGGCCCGATTCAGCATGGTTCTTCTTATGTTCTTATGATATAGACTCTAGAAGTTTGGCAATCACATGTTTTACAATCCAAGGAAGAAGGACAAACAAGAGATGCATGAGATTATGCTGGCATAAATGCTGTGGCAGTGATGACAAGAGAGGGGCGGCATACAAATCTAAATAATAAATAAATAAATAAATTACACAATCTGCAAGATAAGACTTAAAATCTGAAGTATAAAGTGTTTGTCCCCTAGCAACAAGACATAAAAGGGAAATTATTCCAGCATAACTTAGTTTACTCCAACATAACTTATTTATTTATTTATTTATTTTATTTATTTATTTTGTCCAATACAAATTGAAAGTTAAAGAGAATAAAAACATGTAGTAACTATCAGGGAAAGGATAGAAGAAAAGATGTAAGAATAGAATACGTCAATGAAGAATAGAGGAAAGGATATATGAATGGAAGAAAAGATATATAAAATATATAGCTCATTAATTTCAGAAGTTTCTCCTGCTAGTAAAATGTTCAACAGTGTTATACTTATGTCCGGTATGTGACTTTTTAGAAAATTTAGGGGTCATTGTGTGACACAAAATGCTGGACCCATTCAGCATGGCTCTTCTTCTGTTCTTATGACTGTGGAGATGGTGCCACGGGTCGTAACTGTGAGAAACGGTTCCAAATCACTTTCCCCCCCCCCCAGTGAAACCGTTGTAACCTCGGACGGCCACCAAACGAAGCCGTTGTAAGTCGAGGACTGCCCGTACGGCCTACCCGAGAAGCTGCCGGCGTTTCCTCCAAGGCTCCCGCCCGCCTTCTTGGCATCCCTCCGCGACTGCCCAACGGCCTCTGAGTCACGAGGAGCCGCCTGATTTGTTTCCCTCTTTCGCAACCGGCTTCCCGCTCTCGCAATCCCGGGCGAACCCGTCAGCCTACCTGAGGCGAGCCGAGGCGGGGCGGCCACTCTCTTCGTCCCCCTCCTCCCCATGACGTCGCTGCCTCGGCAAGGCCTTTGGCCACCTCGCTTCCCTCAGGCGCCTTCAGTCCTTCAGCTTTCCCGACACAGGAGACCCGACTGTGCCGGCCGGCTCCACGCGCGAGCCCATTTTTCCCCGCCGAGCGTCTCCCAAGCCGAGCCGGTGCTCTCGCGTCATGCCTGGGCGCGACCTCTCCACGCTCGCCCTCTGGCTCCTGCCGGCGCTGCTGGCGGCCTCGGTGGACGCCGCCGGCCTCCACTTCCACGCAGGGCAGAGCTGCTACAAGCCCCTGCCGCGCAACCTCCCCGGCGTCCGGTAAAAAGCGGCGGCGCGCAAAAAAAAAAATCAAAGCAGCTCCAGTCCGGGAGGCTTCGGCGGGATTCGAGGCGGGCGGAGATGCGGGGGTGGGGGGGAAGGAAAGCTGGGCTGCTGAGCCGGTCCGAAGGGAGGCCGGAGCTGGGAAGTAGCCTTTCCTCAGCCAGAGCAAATGGAAGACTGGACGGCCATTTGTCCGAAATGTTGTAGGGACTTCTGCTTCAGCGGGGTGGAGTGGGATCTGGACTAGATGACCTACAAGGTCCCTTCCAACTCAAATAAGTAAGCGAGTAGATAGATGAGAAAGAGAGAGAGATGATGGATAGATAGATAGAGACAGACAGAGACGATAGAGAGATGATGGATGGATGATGCAGAGATACATAAATAGATACATAGATGCATAGACGATAGAGAGATGATAGACGATGGATGGATGATAGATAGATAGATAGATAGATAGATAGATAGATAGATAGATAGAAGATAAAGAGTGGATGGATGGATGGATGGATGATACATGGATACATAGATGATTGATTGATTGATTGATGATAGATTGATGATAGATAGACGATAGATAATAGATTAATGATAGAGAGACGATGGAGGGATGAAAGAAAGAAAGAAAGAAAGATAGATAGATAGATAGATAGATAGATAGATAGATAGATAGATAGATTAGATAGATAGATAGATAGATAGATAGATAGATAGATAGATAGATAGATAGATAGATAGATAGATAGATAGATAGATAGATAGATAGATAGATAGATAGATAGATGCGTTAGAACTACAAAATTCAGCATTCCCAGCCGGCGTGGCGTTGGGACGGTGATCTGGCACAGCTGGAGATGTTAGCCAGGGGGGAGGCAGGATGTAACAAGATTGGCAAAAGGGACCCTGGGAGGTCTTCTAGTCGAACCCCAGGCTCAGGCAGGCAACCCTTGACCGTTTCAGACAATGGACCGTCTTTGACCTCTTCTTTAAAAGCTTCCCGTGTTAGCGTGTGTGTTGAGCACGTAGACCGACTCCGTCCGATCGTTTTCTCCCCAGTCTTCCAGCAGAGGTTTCCCCCAGCTTTTGGAGGGCGGGGGGCGATCCTGCAACGACGGGCGGAGGGAGACTGCAGAGCCGGAGATCTCCCTCCAGGCGCCCGGGAGCCTCCCTCGCTTTTCGGACTCTGGATGTTTCCCGGGGCGCGGATGAGCGGGGTGGGACGTCGGCTGTAGCCGCTGCTTGGGCGCCTCGGATGAGCCGCCGCCGGTATAACGCGGTTAATTATTAGAGTGGAAGGGACCTTGGAGGTCATCTAGTCCAGCCGTCCGCAACCTTGTGGACCTCAGGGACCACCGAGGTCATATTTTTAAATCACGCGGACCACCAAATTCATAATTTTAAGCCCCGCAGACCCACTGATATGATTTTTTTTAAAAGGATAACTACATTTGTAAAATAGTGACTAGAGAGCTTCCATTTTATTAATATGAAATGCACCTATATAACGTAACAAAATTATAAATGCTTATTTAATTATAACAAAATCGTAAATGCTTATTTAATCATAACAAAATCTTTAAAGGTTGTCTAATTGAAACAAAATTATTAAAGGTAGTATGATTATTACAAAATAATTGAAGCTTATTTGGCAGTGGCTTGCTGATGTTGTTGGGAAAGTCAGTCCCATGTTCCACAGCTGTAGCTGAAGTCCTTCCTTTCCCTTCCCTTCTTTCAATTCCTTCCCTTATTCCCCTCCTTCCTTCCCTTCTTCCCTTCCCTTTCCTTCTTTCCTTTCCTTCCCTTTCCTTCCCTTCATTCCTTTTCTTTCTTTCCCTCCTTTCCTTTTCTTTCCTTTTCTTCCTCTCCTCTCCTTCGACTGGATTAGTTGCTCTCAGCCATATCTAGCCCAGGGACCAAGATTTCTCCATGGACCACCACAATATTTTTGCAGACCACAGTTTGGTCACCTGTGATCTAGTCCAAAATTATACAGTCCAAAATTTGTAGAGGTTGAATCTCGAATTATTTCTGTGACATCTCAGAACTGGGGAAATATTCTGTCTGAAAATGTGGACTCCCGATGCTGATCAGTGTAGATCAGTTTCTTAACCTGCACATGATCCATCCAGCTCTGACTCATGTCTAACATTTCCCCTTTCACCCCAACTCCCAGAATTTCAAAGCCAATATGGGGAAAATTCACCAGGCATCTGAGGAATCCTGGGAGTTGTTGTCCACATATTTTAAAGTTGTCCAGGTTGAAAAAAAAGGTGGAGATGGGTCAGAGATGGATGATTGCAAAACAGAATCTTATAAGCTGAAATATAAAATAGTAATTAAATACTACAATTGTGAGGTTTAATAAAGGGTGTCTCTCCACTTCCAGTTTATAGTTCTCTCAACTAATCCTTGCTGTTAGAACATAAACAAAACAAAAAACTGTCCAGCCTGAAATTTGTTCTCTTGCCCCTTGCTCTAGGTCAGTGTCACTTGACTTCCCTCCAACTAATAGGGAACAACTATATTTATTTATTTCATTTATTTGTTTTGTCAAGTACCTATTGGTGGTATACTGAGATATAATAATATTTATATACATGATACTAGTAAAAGAGAAACATTAGGACAGGGGATGGAAGGCACACTGGTGCACTTATGCACGTCCCTTACTGACCTTAGGAATCGGGAGAGGTCAACAGTGGATAGTTTAAGGGTAAAGTTTTGGGGGTTAGGTGATGATACTAACTACAGCAGTAGTTCTCAACCTTTCTAAGGCAGCGACCCCTTAATACAGTTCCTCATGTTGTGGTGACCCCCAACCATAAGTCTAGCGCCAATTCTCCCAACAGAGCTTTGAGCTGATTGGAAGGAAGGTCAGAGAGATGCCCCCACTGTAAACGCCTGATTGGTCGGATTGTAAAAATATGTTCCAAGATGCCAGAATAGAAGCTTTAGTTCCTAATACCAGGAGAAATTTGTCTTTTCCCAGGGTCTCAGGCGACCCCCGTGAAATGGTCATTCGACCCCAAAAGGGGTCCCGACCCCCAGGTTGAGAACCACTGAACTACAGAGTCTGGTAGTGAGTTCCATGCATCGACTACTTGGTTACTAAAGTTGTATTTCCTGCAATTGAGTTTAGAGTGGTTTACTTTAAGTTTGTATCTGTTGTGTGCTCGTGTGTTGTTGTGGTTGAAGCTGAAGTAGACGTTGAAAGGAAAGATGTTGTAGCAGATGATTTTATGGGCTATGCTTAGGTCGTGTTTAAGCTTTCTAAACCTAGGATTGTACGTCTAGTTGCTTAGGGTGTTCTGTTGCGAGTGGAGGAGTGGAGGGCTCTTCTAGTAAAATATCTCTGGACATTTTCTAGAGTGTTTATGTCTGAAATGCGGTATGGTGTGTGTTCCAGACAGATGAGCTGTATTCAAGGATTGGTCTGGTGAAAGTTTTGTAGAATAGAATAGAATTTATTTATTTTATTTATTTATTAGATTTGTATGCCGCCCCTCTCCAAAGACTCGGGGCGGCTAAGAACAATAAAGAAAACAATGTAACAAATCTAATATTAAAAAATAATCTAAAAAACCCCAATTTAAGAGACCAATCATACAAACGAGCATACCATATATAAATTCTATAAGCCTAGGGGGAAGGGAAACATTTCAATTCCCCCATGCCTGACGACAGAGGTGGATTTTAAGGAGCTTCTGAAAGGCAAGGAGGGTGGGGGCAACTCTGATATCTGGGAGCTGGTTCCAGAGGGTCGGGGCCGCCACAGAGAAGGCTCTTCTCCTGGATCCCACTAAATGACATTGTTTAGTCGACGGGACCCGGAGAAGGCCAACTCTGTGGGACCTGACCGGTCGCTGGGATTCGTGCGGCAGAAGGCGGTCCCGGAGATAACCAAAGAATAGAATAGAATTCTTTATTCTTTGGTTCATATGCTCTCAGTATACATAAAAAGATCAAGAATCATAAGGTGCAACAATTAATGATTGTCATGGGGTAAAAATAGAAAGGTTGAAGGTTAAACATGGAAGGAAATGCTACTTCGAGAGCTGTGCAGCCAAGCATGATTCTCACTCGTGGTCTGGAAACTGCTGAAGTCAACCTAATGGAGATACCCCAGAAAAAATAAGTTAGCAAGGTCCATCTGTCTCTTGGGTAAGGACAGGAGGACAGTCAACCTAAGCAGGATATAGAAAAACTCAGCCAGGCCCAAAAAACTTTGCCACGCCCAAGCCATCGTTTTGAGTTAGAGATAGTACTGTGGGAATTGGGGAGGGGTGGTTGCATGAGAGGGAAAAATACTAAACACAACAAATTATTTGCAGAAGATTCAAGGTCATTCTTTGTTCAGTACCAGCCGGAAGTACAGGGCAGGATCGTGGATGTTGAGGGAAACGGAGTGGTCCATGTGATGGATGTGGGGTTGAGAGATGATTCTTAACCTGGGTGGAGAACTGTAGGGCAAGTTGGGAGAATATCATGTGAAATTTCCTGACAGTTAGAGTAATTAATCAGTGGAACAGCTTGCCTCCAGAAGTTGGGAATGTTCCAACACTGGAAGTTTTTAAGAAGATGTTGGCTAACTATTTGTCTGAAGTGGTGTAGGGTTGGACTAGAAGACCTCCAAGATCCCTTTCAACTCATTATATTATTATTATTATTATTATTGTTGTTGTTGTTGTTGTTGTTATTATTACTGTTATCATCATCATCATTATCATCATTTTATCTATCTTTCTCAGTTTCTCAGCCTGCATGGCTGCTGGGTATTATGGGTGATATAATTCAAAACACAAAGTGAGCCAATTGGGAAGGTGACCCCCCCCCCTTTATATCCAAATGTTGATATGTTAAAGTGTTTGCTGTCCCATGATGTTCCCCTCCCCCTGGAGTTTTGCAAAACAGGCATGAGAACAAAGTTCATCTGTGAACTTTAGAAAGTAGTTGAGGTCATCATAATTCTTAGGAACAAAGGCATCTCGTGATAAAGTCATGCCTAAGTTCTTTCACAAACAGTCGGTGAATCAATGAAATGGGAATTATATACGATCTCCAGACTAGGATAGACTTGGTTATAAATCAGAGCAAACACTGAGACATATGAAGAACGGTTGCAGGAACTGGGCATGGCTAGTTTAATGAAAAGAAGGACCAGGGGAGACATGATAGCAGTGTTCCAATATCTCAGGGGATGCCACAAAGAAGAGGGAGTCAACCTATTCTCCAAAGCCCCTGAGTGAGGGTAGAACAAAAAGCAATGGGTGGAAACTAAACAAGGAGAGAAGTGACTTAGAACTAAGGACAAATTTCCTGACAGTCAGAATGGTTGATCAGTGGAACAACTTGCCTCCAGAAGTTGTGAATGCCCCAACACTGGAAGTTTTTAAGCAAATGTTGGATAACCATCTGTCTGTAATGATGTATGGTTTCCTGCCTAAGCAGAGGGTTGGATTAGAAGACTTCCAAGGTCCCTTCCAACTCTGTTGTTATTATTATTGTTGTTGTTATAAATAACCCACTTACCTTTGCTCACAGGAAGTTGACTTTTCTTATTATCCCCCCCCCCCCGAAGAACTTATCCGCGTCCGCATGAATATTTGGATATCTCTAAGCTGCCTAAGAGTTTGGACTGGAGAAACAGAGATGGAGTCAATTATGTGAGCACCACTCGAAACCAGCACATTCCCCAATACTGTGGATCCTGCTGGGCTCACGGCAGCACCAGTGCCTTTGCAGGTAGGGAATACTTACGGTGTTGCCTTCCCCTGGACAAATCTTAAGGGATTTTAAAAAACAATCTTAGTCACTACACCTCACACCACAATCATAACTTTCAGATCAAATTAAGTGTTTCCATTTGAAAGTGTGGTATGCCTTTCGGAGGTTGAGCAATTTGGACCGGGGGTCACTGCTCACAGTCACTCATGCCCTCATCATCTCGAGGTTCGACTACTGTAACGCTCTTTACATGGGGCTATTTTTGAAGAGTGTTTGGAAAGTTCAGATCGTGCAAAATGCAGTTGCAAGAGCAATCATGGGCTTCCCCAGGTATGCCCATGTTACACCAACACTCCGCAATCTGCATTGGTTGCCGATCAGTTTCTGGTCACAATTCAAAGTGTTGGTCATGACCTATAAAGCCCTTCATGGCATCGGGCCAGACTATCTCCGAAACCGCCTTCTGCTGCACGAATCCCAGTGACCGGTTAGGTCCCACAGAGTTGGCCTTCTCCGGGTCCCATCGACTAAACAATGTCGTTTGGCGGGACCCAGGGGAAGAGCCTTCTCTGTGGCGGCTCTGAGCCTCTGGAACCTGCTCCCCCCGGAGATTAGAACTGCCCCCACCCTCCTTGCCTTTCGTAAACTCCTTAAAACCCACCTCTGCCGCCAGGCATGGGGGAACTGAGACATTTCCCTTGGACCTATACCTATGGTATGTTTGTGTGTATGTTTCTTTTTAAATAAGGGTTTTTTAGTGACTTTTAATTATTAGATTTGTTATATATTGTGCTATCACTGTTGTGAGCCGCCCCGAGCCTACGGAGAGGGGCGGCATACAAATCTAATAAATAATAATAATAATAATAATAATAATAATAATAATAATAATAATAATTATTATTATTATTATTATTATTATTATTATTATTATTATTATTATTATTATTATGTCAGTACCACACAGCAAACGAGATCACTATGCTGGATTTCGTATTTCATCACCACTCGGGCGCTTCCCAAGCACCTAGGACTGCGTGATGTAGTGGCAAATTATGTTTGCCGATCCCAGTAAAGCGGCCTTTTGCAATTGACAGATGGAGATTTTGTCAATTCCGATGGTTTTCAAATGTCCACTGAGATCCTTTAGTACTGCACCCAGCGTGCCAAGTACCACTGGGACCACTTTCACTGGCTTATGCCAGAGTCCTTGCAGCTCGATTTTTAGATCTTCGTATTTCACTAATTTCTCTAGCTGCTTCTCCTCAATTCTGTTGTCTCCTGGGATTGCGATGTCGATGATCCATACTTTCTTTTTCTCCACAATCAGGATGTCTGGTGTGTTATGCTTCAGAATTCGGTCAGTCTGAAGTCTGAAGTCCCACAGTAGTTTTGCTTGCTCATTTTGGACCACTTTTTCGGGCTTTTGATCCCACCAGTTCTTTGCCACTGGTAAATGGTAGTTCTGGCACACGTTCCAGTGGATCATCTGTGCCACAGCATCATGTCTATGCTTGTAGTCAGTCTGTGCGATCTGAGTATGTGATCAATTGTTGTTGTTGTTGTTGTTGTTGTTGTTGTTGTTATTATTATTATTATTATTATTATTATTATTATTATTATTGAAAGGAGACTTATCTCATTGGTGTTATCTTTGAATTAGTTGTGCAGTTTTCTGCCTCTTGATTGAAGGTAAGGTCTCCTTCAAGCTGAGTTTCAACTCCTGGTAGTTTCACATCCACATTGCTTTCTTAGATAGAGCCATGATGGTAGCAGTGATGGGCTCCTACAGATATGGGCAGGTATGCAGAACCAGTAGAAAAAAATTGATTTTTTTCTTTTTTCCCCCTTCTGGGTTCTGGGTATGTTTTTCCTATCTCAGTAAATGAGTTTGAATGTGTATAATTTTAGAAGAGCTGTGCGTGTACATGTGTGTATACATACACATAGAGTTTATAAAGTAGATAATGTATATTTTTATGTGTCTGTGTGTAATATGTATGTACACATACGCCATATATACATAGTATATAGTACATTTTGGATGTTCAGTAATAGTAAATAGGTAGGGAAATTGTGTGTGTTTGAGGCGAGGAGAGGCCAGGCACCCTAACCCTAACCCAAACCCTTGACATGAGTGACGTCAAGTTGGCCACCTCTTAGCCAGTCAAATGACCTTTAAGCCACCTCCCCGGTCACATGATCATGAAGCCACTCCCACCTGGGCACATGATGGCGAGCCACACCCACAAGATAAGCCACACCCACAGTGTGGTAGTAAAAGTTTTTGCAGTCCTGGGTAGCACAGTGGTTAGAATACAGTACTGTAGGCTAATTCTGTTGATTGATAGCAGTTTGATCCTGACCGGTTCAAGGTTGACTCAGCCTTCATTCCTTTCGAGATCAGCAAAATGAGGACCCAGATTGTTGGGGGCTACATGCTCGCTCTGTAAACTGCTTAGAGAAGGCTGTAAAACACTGTGAAGTGGTACATAACTCCCAGTGCTATTGCTATTGCTTCCTTGTTAGTGGCATGGAATTCCTTTGTCACTGCCATCCACTGGAGATTTTTTCCCCCAACCCTGCTTTAGCCTAAAGTCTTCTTTTGGATCTTAACTAAGTTGAACCTAACCAGGTTCCACACTGCTGTTTCTCAGCCCAAGTTTTGCCATATTAAAAGACAATGGACAGTGGGAAATGGTTGGGGTAAAACACTGAATTGGCCAGAATGGTATTGAAGAGAAAAATGAAAGAACATTTGAGATTTAAAAGGGAAGGAACTAACGTGGTCAAAAAGCCAGTTTCTAAGATCCATTTTTGGATTATTTTTGGAATGTAAGATTGAAACTGCTGTGGCTCCTTTAAAAGTTATGCAGAGATGCCAATGAATGAAAAAGAAAAGAAACCTGGAGATCTGTGAGGGCATGTGAGTGACTTATGGACCTTATCTCAAGAAAGAATGGGGGCTAGTTATCTCTTGACTAATTTAAGCAGGGCCTCTGCCAACATGAACCGAAAAAGTCTGCTTCTGTATGTACAAAGCATCTTTAACTATATAAAAAAGTGTTTGAATTGAATCTTTTGCTCATGGGGGCTTCTTTGTTCCGATCCGGTAGGCCTAAAGCAGGAACACATACAAGCTCAAAGGACCTCAAAGAAAAATATTTGACCTTAGCACATTGTGGGAACTCAGTCTGTGGCTTGGAAGCATTGCAGTTTTTATCGCAAAGTTCATTTCTCTCTCTTAGATCGCATAAATATCAAGAAGAAGGGTGCTTGGCCTTCGGCGTATCTCTCCGTTCAAAATGTGATTGACTGTGGCGATGCTGGATCTTGTGAAGGTGGGGACGACTATGGCGTGTGGCAATATGCTCACGAACAAGGCATCCCAGATGAAACATGCAACAATTATCAAGCTAAAGACCAAGGTGTGTATGATCAAAACACCAAAGTGTGTTTCAGGTGGGCTCCAAAAAAAGAAAAAGGAGAAGGGAATTTCAACCATCCACTATTCATATTGGCCTTGCAATGGCTGCAAAATGTAGCCTACATAGCTCATTTACAGACATGATTGTAACTTCTAAGGAATGGTAATAATCATCACCCCAATTTTTGCCAATTTCGCAAAAGTTTTTTGTAAATTTCACACTGTGTTATCCAACACCCTGGAATGCAACTCCTATCTTCCCTAACCACCCAACATATTAAGGCAGCGTTGTTAAAAGGCATTGAAAAAAATAATAATTGTATACTATTGATGTTTGCAAATGAAATTGAGTAGCTTTGGTAATACAGTGGTACCTCTACTTACGAACTTAATTGGTTCCGTGACCAGGTTCTTAAGTAGAAAAGTTTGTAAGAAGAAGCAATTTTTCCCATAGGAATCAATGTAAAAGCAAATAATGTGTGCGATTGGGGAAACCACAGGGAGGGTGGAGGCCCTGTTTCCTCCCAGGAGATTCCTAGAGAGGCCTCATGGAGGTTTCTCCCCACCTTTTTTGCTCCTGTTTCCTCCCAGGAGATTCCTAGAGAGGCCTCATGGAGGTTTCTCCCCGCCTTTTTTGGCCCTGTTTCCTCCCAGGAGATTCCTAGAGAGGCCCCACGGAGGCTTCTCCCCACCTTTTCTGGCCCTGTTTCCTCCCAGGAGATTCCTAGAGAGGCCCCACAGAAACTTCTCCCCGCCTTTTCCAGCCCTGTTTCCTCCCAGGAGATTCCTAGAGAGGCCCCACGGAGGCTTCTCCCCACCTTTTCTGGCCCTGTTTCCTCCCAGGAGATTCCTAGAGAGGCCCCACAGAAACTTCTCCCCGCCTTTTCCAGCCCTGTTTCCTCCCAGGAGATTCCTAGAGAGGCCCCACGGAGGCTTCTCCCTGCCTTTTCCGGTTAGTTTCGGAGGCTTGTGTTTGTAAGTGGAAAATGGTTCTTGAGAAGAGGCAAAAAAAATCTTGAACACCCGGTTCTTATATAGAAAAGTTTGTAAGTAGAGGCGTTCTTAGGTGGAGGTACCACTGTATATCCCTAAAGGTGGAGCCCCCCAGGCTGTTAGCTCCCAAATAACCATGTTATTTAAATAAACCCTTTTCAAATTGCTTGGAACTAGTTTGCATCCATCAAAGGTAGCCAGGCTGATTACAAAAATAACCTTCAAGAACATAAAATGTTGAATGTACATCGAGCAGCTTCATAATTCCATAGTGGTGCAGTAGCTAAGAGTGCAGTATTGCAGGCTATTTTTGCTGAATCCCAGCTGCCTGCAATTTAGGAATTCAAATCTCACCAGGCTCAAGGTTGACTCACCCTTCCATCCTTCCCAGGTCAGTAAAATGAGAATCCAAATGTTGGGGGAAATATGCTGAGTCTGTAAATCGCTAAGGGAGGGCTGAAAAAGCACTGTGAAGTAAATATGCTGTAAGTAAGTGCTATTGCGGTGTCCCAGAATCATTTGACACGTGATCCTTTGACAAGCAAAGTCAGTGAGGAAGCCATATTCACTTAACAAACAAGCTGCTACAGATTTAACAGCTGTAGGGATTCACTTAATAACTGTAGCAAGAAAGGTCATAAAATCGGACAAAATTAACCTAACAGCTCTCTTACTTAGTGTTCTGTCTGGGTCACTCCGGAAGCTATGACCAACCCAAAAAGATAAGCCAGACACACCGGTTGAATCCAAACACAGTTTTATAATGGTAAAGAGAAAAGAAGCCAACAGAAAATGTCCTTACAGATCAGGAAAACAGATACAGAACTGTTCTGGCTGGGTTTTCCCAAACCTCAACACCAGACTGAACCACAACACAGATCCAAATAGATACACGAAGGCAATTGTTCATACAGAAACACAGGATTCTTAATGCCAAACGAGGCTGTTGCTAACAGACACAAACCTCCCACGGGTCTTCAAGACTGCTGGGCCACGAGCCAGGAACAAAAACGCTGAGAGAAAAGGCAGATAACACCAACTTCACTTTGATAACACTCCACGCTGCCGGAATGGTTCTCATGCCTTATAAACCCTTCCCTGCTAATGAGGACCACACCCAACCCCCTGGTGTTCCTCATTCAACGCTGATAATATCTACGCAGCTGATTCCTCCTTTGAGCTATGCGTCTCTGCCGCATACTAATGATAGCTTGTGCGTCATCATCCAGAGACTCCAGGGAATCACAGCTACTTGCTTGAGATAGCCCTTCCCCAGGGCTCCCAGGCCTTGCATCACCTTCACTTTCGTGACTGCTGTCTGCACTCTCTGACTGCAAAGAACTCTCCTCTTCGCTCTCAGCCTCCCCCGGGCATGGAGCCAGCAGAGATGCAGCTGGTCTTTGATCTGACTCAGACTGAACCACAACACTTAGCAGCTGAAATTTTGGCCTCTATTGTCATAATTCAAGGACCTGTAATAGGCTATCTGAGAAAATTAACTGCTGTTTTCCATTTATCTTGTGCAATTATTTTTCAAGGTTGCAAGAAATTTAACCAATGTGGAACGTGTACTACCTTTGGGGAATGCCATATAATAAAAAATTATACCCTCTGGAAAGTGGGAGATTATGGATCTGTGAGCGGTCGAGAGAAAATGATGGCGGAAATCTTTGCAAATGGACCCATCAGGTACGGGAGGGAACACACGTTTTAATGGCTCAGAACGATTCATGGGGCAAGTTGAAGCGATGTGATTGCAGTTGTGGATGGCAACTTTGAGATGAGTGGACTTCAACTCCCAGAATTCCTCTGCCCCCAGATGGGGAAAAAAATCCACCTCCATTATTTTATTTATTTAACTCTCTAAAGGTGGAGTCTGTTAGTG
Source organism: Erythrolamprus reginae (assembly GCF_031021105.1). NCBI lineage: Eukaryota > Metazoa > Chordata > Lepidosauria > Squamata > Dipsadidae > Erythrolamprus > Erythrolamprus reginae. The sequence continues at coordinate 16,721,251 of NC_091952.1, forward strand.
CTGTCTGGAATTGACCATAATACCTCTGGAGCTGTTTTCTGCCACACGAATCCCAGCGGCTGATAAGGTCCCACAGAGTGGGCCTTCTCCGTGTCCCGTTGACTAAACAATGTTGTCTGGCGAGCCCCAGGGGAAGAGCCTTCTCTGTGGTGGCCCCGGCCCTCTGGAATCAACTCCCCCCAGAGATCAGAACTGCCCCCACCCTCCATGTCTTTCATAAATTGCTTAAGACCCACCTGTATCGCCAGGCATGGGGGAATTGAGATATCTCCCCCAGGCTTATATAGTTTTATGTATGGTATGCTTGTGTTGTATGGTGTTAAATGATGGGTTTTTACATTTAAAAAAAAATATTAGATTTAATGTCGTCTGGTGGGACCCAGGGGAAGAGCCTTCTCTGTGGCGGCCCCGTCCCTCTGGAATCAACTCCCCCCGGAGATTAGGCCTGCCTCCACCCTCCTAGTCTTTCGCAAACTCATCAAAACCCACCCCTGTCGTCAGGCATGGGGAAATTGGTTCCCCTGGGCTGTTTCCGTTTTATGTATGGTCTGTATGAGATGTATGATTGTTTTTATATTAATGGGTTTTAAATTGTTTTAATGTATTGGATTTGTACTGTTTTCTTGTTGTGAGCCGCTCCAAGTCTCCAGAGAGGGGCGGCATACAAATCTAATAAATTTAAAAAATAATAATAAAATATAGGCACATGCACGCATGCTAGCACAACCCACATACACCCCTTTTGACACACAAACCAAAAAAGGTTCACCGTTACTGATCTACATGAAAGAGGGTGTAGTCTCCTGATATACCTCAATAGAAATGTACAAGTTCAAATTCTATCCTAGGTGTATTCAAACCCAGGATTGGTTCACAGTTAGTGTCACTGCCGGTCACCTCGCTCATTTGGATACTAGTTGGGAACGCTTCACTTCTGTGATAATTACACACATTTTGTTTATTTTGCCGGACTTCTAATTTCATGTGATTTCAACAGTTGTGGGATCATGGCAACCCCAGGCCTGGATAACTATACTGGAGGAATTTATACTGAATATCATTCTTCGTCTTTCATCAACCACATCATCTCTGTTGCTGGTTGGGGTGTGGAAGATGGAACTGAATACTGGATTGTCCGCAATTCGTGGGGAGAACCCTGGGTAAGCAGAAGCAAGATATTTCTTTTAAAGGGAAAAAAAACAACAACCTTTGAGGATTATTAGAGTTGTATGTTTCACTCCAGGACAGAGGTTGATTTTTAATCTTCATAAATAGTGTTGGGCGAACACTACTTACAAAGTTCGGGTTCGTGCTGAACTTTGCAGTGTTCGGGATGCTGAACCTGAATTTTTAAAAAAGTTCGGGTAAAGTTCGGGTTTGGGTTTGGCATTTGCTCGAACACCGCAAAACGCCGCTGCCCGGGAGGAGAGTGGGGAATCCCATCGTGGGATTTCCCACCTCCTTTTGCTTGCAGCACCGCAAGCAAAAGGAGGTGGGGAAGGGATTCCGGGGGCGGGGCTTTGACGTCACGGAGACTCCTTCCCGTTTCGGCCAGCCAGGAAGTAGTCTCTGTGACGTCAAAGCCCCACATCCTTGTTTATTTTTACAGAAAAGGATGCCGCAGCGGCTTGCTGCTGCTCGGGTTCGGGGAACTCACCCAAAATTCACGGCAAAGTTTGGGTGAGTTCGCCAAACCCGAACTTCGTTGGGTTTGCCCAACACTATTCATAAACAATGGCAAACCCTTGGTTGCCACCTTTGGAGACCTGCAAACGTTTTCTGCAAACAGTAATTCTGGATGTGACAAAAGAAGGAAAATGCTTAAATACATTCTGTTCTGTCTTGCATGGCATCTGGCTGGTAATTAGCCCCAAATTAAAACTCAAACACAAAGGTTTCAAAACGAACAAGACTCTATTTACCAAGACGTTTGTTGAACTGCACAAACGCGAACCAAAACAATGTCTTTCAACTGCCAAAATCCAGGCGTGAGGTCAAATTGATAACATAAAGTCCCACGCAGTTGATCACCTCCTCAGCTGTGTGTTTGGGCCAATTCCTGCTACTGAGCATGCACAGAAGCCAAATTGCACGAGGGGACATGCGCGAAACATCACGATGCGAACCCGTGGCAAAGGTAAGTGAAATCCATCCTTGGTCCTCATCCCAGTTCATCTGGGTATTCCAGCTCACCATCAAAAGTGGTTGCTTCAGGTAGGGATAAACTGGAAAGATCCTGGCCCATTGCTGTTGTGGTTAGCTCTGGCCCTGCTCCTGCCCCAAGGACTGTGGATGTGGGGGAGACATCCACATGCTGCAGGCCTGTTTTGCCCCCGGTGGAATCTGCTGATGAAGGCTCCTCTGACCAAGAAGACATGAGTGACAGGGAGGAGAGTGTGGCAGACAGCTCAGAAGGAGATCAATTATCTAGCTCCTCCTTGGATTCAGAACAAGAGTTAATGATACAGCCACGCATGCGGAGAGTGATGCATAGGCAACAACAACTGAGAGATTATTATCAAAGAAAATGAGGCCACCTGTGGTTGGGTGGGGCTGTGGTAATTAGTGAGGCTGCTATAAATAGCAGCCTGTGGGTTTGGTCATTGTGGAGGATTATCTGATCGTTGTGTTTCGTGACTGCTTTACTGACTTTGACTTTTTGGGTGCTGATTTTTCCCCGCTTTGAAACTAAACCAGAGCAAAGTGTGTTTCAGTTTGTGAAAGAAGGACTGTGAATTGCCTCATAGCTGCAAGCTAAGTATCACAGAACTGATAAGGGACTTGTACAAATTACCAATTTGTTTGGAGACGAGTGCTCTTTGCTATACCAAAAGAGGGCTTAGTTTAAGTGAATTTTCATTATAAAGAACATTGTTTTGAATTTTCAAACGTGTGTGTGTCTGAAATTTGTACCTGTGAATTTTTGGGAGGCTTCTACCAGAGAGCCCGACAGAACAATTGCATTGTTGGAACCTTTTTCGCAAATCCAGTTTTAAATGGCATTTTTGAGCAAAGCTGTAAGAGGAGAACGAGGGTTGGGCCACAATTCTTTTGTGATGTGCCTGTGTTGATCATTCCAGGGTGAAAAAGGATGGCTGCGCATTGTGACGAGTACATATAAAGGTGGGAAAGGAGCAGACTACAACCTGGCTGTTGAAGAACACTGCACCTACGGAGACCCCATTGTACCTTGATGTTCTTTTGTGAGAACTTTTTTAGCTAGGGTTTTAAAAAAAAACTTTTATTTTTTTGAAAGGGAAAATTGCTTTCTGCGGGATGGGCTGGCAACATACCGACTGATATACTTAAACCGAGTTTTTCATTAAAGATTTTGCATAAAATATCAAAATGAATTTACTGATTCCGCAGAGAAAACCTTGCACTGTTTTTTTTCCCAAAGGGAAGTGAGCTATGGTTTAACCTTGATCCTTTTTTTAGTCAGGGTTCAGACCAGGATATGGGAGTGATAGACTGCATCTACCATGTGTGCTCTTAGATGACCTCTGTTGGGAATAGAAACATAGAAGATTGACGGCAGAAAAAGACCTTATGGTCCATCTAGTCTGCCCTTATACCTATTTCCTGTATATAATCTTAGGATGGATATATGTTTATTCCCTGGCATGTTTAAATTACTGTGGATTTACCAACCACGTCTGCTGGAAGTTTCTTCCAAGCATCTACTACTCTTTCAGTCAAATAATATTTTCTCAGGTTGCTTCTGATCTTTCCCCCAACTAACCTCAGATTGTGCCCCCTTGTTCTTGTGTTCACTTTCCTATTAAAAACACTTCCCCTCCTGAACCTTATTTAACCCTTTAACATAGTTAAATGTTTTGATCATGTCCCCCCCTTTCCCTTCTGTCCTCCTGAATGGGATGGGATGAGGATGGAGTGGTTCTATTCTGTAGGCATAGAATCAAAATTGTATCTCAGCATCCTTCAATACCATCGATTATGGCATCCTTCTGGGCTGGTGAGTGGCACTGTTTTGCCATGGTTTTCCTTCCTCTGGGATCAGTTGCAGTTGATTTTGAAGGAGGGGGAAGATGTAGCCCATGGTCCCTACTTTGTGGAGGCCCTTTGTTCTCAATCCTCTTTCCTCATAGATGAGGCTGCAAGATTATTATTATTATTTATTAGATTTGTATGCCACCCCTCTCCAAAGACTCAGAGCGGTAATCCAACAGTTTGGGGTAATGTATGATTGCTTTTTACATTAAGGGTTTTAAATTGTTTTTAGATATTGGATTTGTACCTTGTTTTGTGTTGTGAGCCGCCCCGAGTCTTCAGAGAGGGGCGGCATACAAATCTAACAAATAAATAAATAAATAATAAAATAAATAATAAATAAATATAAAGTATCAAAATACAACCTTTCCAGTGAAGGGTTGCCGGCTCCTACTGCTACCGGAGCACTCCGTACACCGCTGTTTCCAGTGGATACACAGTTGCACCCGAGCAAGATTTTGCTTCTGCGCATGTGCAGGGAACAAAATCTCACAAGGGGACACACACACTTGTGAGATCGCCAAAATCTTGTGCGCCCATGTGTCCTATTGCAAGTTTTTGCTTCCTGCGCATGTGCAGAAGCAAATTCTCGCTCGGGTGCACTCGCCCGCCTACCAGTCACCCGGAACTGCATGTGCAGCTCCATTTTCGCTACCAGAACGCCGTCCCCCCTGTCCAAATAGGAACCTAATACTGAAGCTTTCCATCTCCATTCTGGGCTGCCTGAACGATGCCATGGGGTCCTTGTCTCGATGCTTGGAGGCTGTAAGAAGTCTTTATGGGACATAATGGGTCAAATAAGACAAGAGTGGCTTCGGGCCTTCTGGTGACAAGGTTTTTCTACCACTAGTCTTGAATGTGGTGGACACTTGGACTCATGGCTTCTGCTAGAAAAACAGCCATGGCCAGGGGGGCCTTTGCACATCTTAGGACAGCTGGCTGGGGAATTCTGGGAGTTGAAGTCCATGAGTCTCAAAAGTTGCCAAGTTTGACGATTTCTGTCTTAGGGTGTTCTGCTTCTTGTGCCCATGTCTGGATTTGCTCACAGTCACTCATGACCTCATGACTTCTCTTCTGGACTTCCGCAATGAGCTCTACACGGGACTGCCCTTGAAGAGCATTCTGAAGCTCCAATTGGTAGAGAATGCAGCTTCATGGGGAGTAAAGGGTTTCAGATATTCAACACATACATCACCGCTGCTTTGTGAGTAGCATTGGCTACTGGTGTGTTTCCAAGTGCAATTCAAGGACCTGGTTATCACCTTTGCAGCCCTACCTGATTTGAGGCTGGGTTACCTTTGGGACCATCATCTTCAAATAATTTCTATCCATCTAACATTAAACATGTTGCAGGTCCCATTAACCTAAGAATGTCACCTGTCAGAAACCATGAGAAATGCCTTCTAGGCCCTCTGGAAGATTCTCCCTTCAGGTATCAAGATGGACCCCCAACCTGTTGGCCTTTGAAAACGGTTGGCCTTCACACGACTCTGAAATTGTTTGTCTGGGCATGGACCCCACTTCTTGGCTGTGTTAACATCCATAGTAGCAGTTTTACTTTGTGCAATGTATATTTTGTACTTTTAAATTATTGTAATGTTTTATGATGCACGCTATCCAGAATCACCCGTTGAGCTTGGCAGCCACAGATATAAAATCAAATAAATAAATGATACAAATAAAACAAAAAAAGATGTTTAATTCTTTTGAAATGCGTATTGTTTGGGGGCAGGTTCCTTAAATTATTTTATTATTTATTATCTGAAACTAATACGGATATCAAATTTCCTACTTTGTGTGGTGAATGGATAGACTAGTCCCTAGACCAGTGTTTCCCAACCTTGGGCACTTGAAGATATCTGGACTTCAACTCCCAGAATTCCCCAGCCAGCATTCGCTGGCTGGGGGATTCTGGGAGTTGAAGTCCAAATATCTTCAAGTGCCCAAGGTTGGGAAACACTACCCTAGACTGACAGTCAAGAAACTGCAGGCAAAGTTCCTTGCACAGTGTCCTTGATCTTGCAGTCACCATTTTGTAAGCTACTGAGCAGTCTTAATAAATCTATATAACACAACAGTGCTGATATTACAAGATTCTAACTAATTACCTCATTGCAATGGATATATATCAAATACAGCAGTGTTTAAAGGCCAAGTGATAAAGGCCAGATATTATACAAGTAATACTTGGCTTACCACCAGCCTTTTGGAAAAAGCATATTTAATAATTAATAATAATAATAATTTATTAGATTTGTATGCCACTCCTCTCTGAAGACTCGGGGCGGCTCTTTAAGACGACTATGACCTGGATGACTCAGAATTTTCATTTGGTTAGTGTTGTGGTTAGCTCTGGCCCAGCTCCTGCCCCAAGGACTGTGGATGTGGGGGGAGACATCCACATGCTGCAGGCCTGTTTTGCCCCCGGTGGAATCTGATGATGAAGGCTCCTCTGACCAAGAAGACATGAGTGACAGGGAGGAGGAGAGTGGAGCAGACAGCTCAGAAGGAGATCAATTATCTAGCTCCTCCTTGGATTCAGAACAAGAGTTAATGATACAGCCACGCATGCGGAGAGCGATGCATAGGCAACAACGACTGAGAGATTATTATCAAAGAAAATGAGGCCACCTGTGGTTGGGTGGGGCTGTGGTCATTAGTGAGGCTGCTATAAATAGCAGCCTGTGGGTTTGGCCATTGTGGAGGATTATCTGATCATTGTGTTTCGTGACTGCTTTACTGACTTTTTGTGTGCTGATTATTCCCCTGCTTTGAAACTAAACCAGAGCAAAGTGTGTTTCACTTTGTGAAAAAAGGACTGAATTGCCTCACAGCTGCAAGCTAAGTATCACAGAACTGATAAGGGACTTGTACAAATTACCAGTTTGTTTGGAGACGAGTGCTCTTTGCTATACTAAAAGAGGGCTTGGTTTAAGTGAATTTTCATTATAAAGAACATTGTTTTGAATTTTCAAACGTGTGTGTGTGTCTGAAATTGTCTCTGTGCATTTGTGGGAGGATTCTATCAGAGAGCTCGACAGAACAGGTTAGGTTCATAAGTCCCAGTAAATTCAGTAACATTATAATTCAACATTTTTTCAGCCACGTGAAGAAAACTGATGTCTATTTCTCCATCCACTTATTAAAAATTATACGGAATCGTATTTTTCTCAGTGTCATTGTTTGCTTTGCAAATTGAAGACTACATTCCACTGGCACAACAATTTTTACCCAAAAGAAAATTTATTAAAAATTACAAGCTGTCATACTTTTCACTCATCTGGTATCTAGCAAGAAAACAGATCTGACAAGTTATACATTACTGTATATGCTATGCTTTTAGAGAAATGTAACAACAAATATATGCATTTCTGTCAAAGTAATGAAACTTACTGATAATGGTTAATATTTTAATATTTTCTCCTAAAAGAACAATACCTGCATTTCTTTGCTAAGGTTCACAAACATAAAACATTTGTGATGCACAAATAATTTTTTTTAATAAAAAAATCAGAACTTGAATGCAACAGATGCTAAGCATAGGTCTGTTTCTCAACAATCATCCACGATAGTTGATTTACAAGCTCCAATGTAATAAAGACATTGTAAGGATTATCTGGCCTGGGGATCCACCAAAGGATGGGATCTGTAGACCCATTATATGTAAGGGTGCCCAGGTTGAAGAAGGTTTGCGAAAGGGTGTTTTCAGATGGGTATATCTGATAAATATTTTCACCAGATGTTTACAGGATTGTCAAGAATGAGAGTAAGTCTGAGAGATTACTATACTGCTTTTCCAGTCTACAAAACTAACTGGAACACAAGAGAGTAGAGAGAAATTCATAAAATGATGTCAGCTCTACTTACTAGAAGTAACCAGTCATAAACTAAACAATGAATTTCTTAAAGGATATCATGGCTACCATACTTCACTGGGTCACATATGTGGAGCAGGGAAACTATACCATCTTTTCAGTTCTTCAAAAGAACCAAGAATTGGAAGCATTGATGCAATCTGTGCCAGTAGTTGCTTTCTACACAAGTAAAATGGTCCAGCGTGAGTTCCTACTTAACCTGAAAACTCAGAATTTTCTTTTGCGACACAAAATGGGCCTGGTCACCAGTGGTTTCTGGGTGCGGAGTTTCTTCCTTTCTTCAGCTGACCATGATGAAATTTGATTTGCAGTGAGCTTTAAAGAAGACAAACAAGACAGGTTGACTTTGGAGTAGAATTTATGTGCCTAAATCTTTCCAGTGCCTGCTAGAGTGGGCAGCTATAATAAGTTTACTGCAAAATTAAAATGGATGTGTTCACGGTTGCTATTGTATCTCACAAATGTTTGATGAGATTTAAGAATTGTACGTTGTGAAGTGATTTTGAATTTCATAATTTCTGGGACTCTTGGAGGGGGATCCACAGGGATGGTAGGACCACATTGTAAAAAAAAAAATGTATCTTAGACCCTAGACCTGTGATGGTGAACCTATGGCACAGGCGGCATGTGTAGAGCCATATTAGAGAGTACACGAGGCGTTACAATATGTCAGCTGCAGCATGCATGCACGTGCTAACCAGCTGATTTTCAGCCATGGGGAAGACCGTCTCACCCTCCGGTGTGCAAAAAAACGCCTAGCAGGCAAAGCGGAAGTTCAGAAAATGGACTTCCGGTTTGCCGTTGTGCTGTTTTTCGCACTCTGGGGCTTTAGGAAACTTCCCGGAAGGCTCCACAGCAATGTTCCCTCTAATTTTTTTTCAGTGTGGGCGGAAAAGTATAGTGTCTGAGCGGCAGTCCCCTTGGGACTGGGCAGCATGCATAAATAAATAAATAAATAAATAAATAAATAAATAAATAAATAAATAAATAAATAAATAAATAAATAAATAAATAAATAAGAAAAAATCCCTTCTTTTTTATTAAAAGAAATTAATAATTAAAAAAAACCAAAATCCATTACTATTAAAACTAAATCAACCAGCAAAACCAAAAACATAACTATTAATAAAAACAGGTGAGGGCTGGGGGTTTTTTTTCTCTCTTATTATTTAAGTGCTTTTACCATATGCTTTAAATCAAGAGTCACTTCTCTCTCTGTTTCTCTCTCTTTCCTGTCATTCTCTGCCTCAATCATTTTCTCATTTCTCTTTTTTTCTCCCCTTTTTTATCATTTCTCTCTATCTCTTCCTTCCACTCTTCTCTCTCTCTCTCTTGCTTTCTCTGTCTCTCTCTCTTGCTTTCTTCCTCTCTCTCACTCTCTTCCTTCCTCTCTCATCTCTCTCTTTCTCACTTTCTCTCTCTTGTTTTCTTTCTCTCTCTCTCACTTTCTTGTTTTCTTTCTCACACTCTTTCTCTCTCTTGTTCTCTCTCTCTTGCTATCTCTTTCTCTCGCCCCTTTCTCTCTCTCTCTCTTTCTCACTTTCTATCTTGCTGTCTGTTGCTCTCACTCTCTCTCGTTCTCTCTCCGTTCTTCTCAAAGCGGAGACTGGCGAAGGTGATTTTCAATGTCAGGCGCGCGCTCCCCATCCCCCTGCCAGCCCGCCCGGAACATTCAAAATAAGAAAAGCCTTCGCCGGCGAAGGTTTTTCTTATTTTGAATGTTCCGAGCGGGCTGGCAGGGGGATAGGGAGCGCGCACAACCACCTGCACGCCCCCGACATTGAATATCACCTTCGCCGGCCTCCGCTGTGAGAGTGCCTGCCCCGCCTCTCCTGCAACCCCCTTGCTGAGAGCCCGGGACGAAAGTGCTCTCAGCAAAGGGACTGTGAGACGGGCAGGGCGTGCGTTCCTGGTGCAGGAGGAGCCGCGCCCAAAGACAGGAGGAGGCGGAGGAGCAGAGGGGGCGGATCGGGTGGGCAGGGGGCCGCGGCGAAAGGCCGAGGGGGCCAGAGGTACCGTGGGGAGGCAGGGGCGGCCCTTTCCTTCTACTGCCAGCACCTCCCCGCCCCCCTGTGGGCTGGCAGGGGGATGGGGAGCGCGCGCCCATGAAAATGGGTGCGTGGGGGGTATTTTGGGGTGTGCGCATGCGCATGTGCGCAGCTTATAGGGAACGCTGCTCCACAGTGTGAAAAACAGCACAACAGGCAAACTGGGAGTCTGTATTTCCAAACTTCCAGTTTGCCCTTTTTTCCCACCATCCCAAGCTCCAGTGAGGCCTGTGCGCATACGCGGGGATGGGGAGATTGGGCGCATGCGCTAGCACACGCACACACGCCCTTTCGGCACACGAACCAAAAAAGGTTGCCATTACTGCCATAGATTAGCACCGTTCTCCTCCTAACTCAGCCTTAATTGAAGATCCTTACATGACTTGAGGGTTATGACCTATAAAGCCCTTAATGGCACCGGGCCAGAATATCTCTGGGACCGCCTTCTGCTGCACGAATCCCAGTGACCGAATAGGTCCCACAGAGTTGGCCTACTCCGGGTCCCGTCAACTAAACAATACCATTTGGCGGGACCCAGGGGAAGAGCCTTCTCTGTGGCTGCCCCGACCCTCTGGAACCAGCTCCCCCCAGAGATTAGAACTGCCCCCACCCTCCTCGCCTTTCGTAAACTCCTTAAAACCCACCTTTGCCGAATTGAAACATCTCCCACGGGCCTATACAGTTTATGTATGGTATGTTTGTGTGTATGTTTGCTTTTAATAATGGGGCCTTTAGTGTTTCTTTTAAATTGTTAGATTTGTTATATATTGTTTATTATTGCTGTGAGCCGCCCCGAGTCTACAGAGAGGGGCGGCATACAAATCTAATAAATAAATAAATAAATTTCCACAAGCAAAAATCAAGATGAAAGCCATGAAAGTTTCTTCTTGGTAGTTTTGCTGTAAGTTAGTGGAAGTCTCTCCTTTTTTCTCTGATCCTCTTTGGAATTAGTATTATGGCCCCCGTCTTGACACTGTTTTTTAAAAAACATGTTTTGTGCAGATTTTCCTGCAGTCCAAACACCCTGAAAACTCATAAACATCTGATCTTTTCAGCGCTGAAAAAAGCATCTGAAGAAGGATTCTGCTCAGAGGTTCCTGGGGTAAATTCTCTGAGAGGTATGGGTGTGTTCATGCATGTAAACAGGTTGCACACTTGAAATAAAAACGCAGTGCCGAAAATATTTACCTATGAATTCTGTCACTGGGTCATGTTCACCTTCGGTCTTAATGGTCCCTGCAATGCTGTCGTTTTCCAAAATTGGAAGAAAAAGCTGCACAAAGTCAGAGGTGTAGGGAGGAGCAATCACATCCAGCACCTATGAAATCAGGTAGCACAAAAGACTGTGAGCTTGGTTGTGATTGTTGTTGTTGCTTTTTTTGGGCGGGGGGAGAGGGGAGTGATTTTATTTGAAAACATTTAGAAAATAAATTGCTACACAAAAGAAAACAAGAATATAATTTTTAAAAGGAATAGTGAATGGAGAACAAGACAGTACAGTAGAACCCCGACTTACGAGACTAATTGGTTCCGGAAGGAGGCTCGTAAGTCGGAACGCTCGTATGACGAAACATTGTTTCCCATAGGAAACAATGTAAAGTCAATTAATCCGTGCAACAACAAAAAAAACCGCTGCCGCCGAACGCGGAAGTTAGCGTTTGGCTTCAGGAGACAGCTGCGAAGCGGCGCGGGTGTTTTAAAACGTCGCAGCCGGCCTGGGGGGCTTGCCAGCACCCCAGCGAGCCCCCCAGGCCGGCTGCAACCTTTTAAAACACGCGGGATACGAGCGCCAAGGAGCTGTCTCCTGAAGCCGAAAGCTCCTTGGCGCTCGTATCCCGAATGTGAGCTCGGGAGGCGAACAAAAATGTCGCTCCCCTCCCAGCTCTTATCTCGAGTAGCTCGTAAGTAGAGCTGCTCGTATGTCGAGGTTCCACTGTAAATAAAATTTACAATGGTCATAACATTGCATTTCTTAATTTTATAGCAGTGTGTTTCTTGGTTTTTGGACCCTGTCATCAATCTTGCCACATTCATTTTACAGTGTTCCCTCGATTTTCACGGGTTCAAACTTCGCGAATAGTCTATACCACGGTTTTTCAAAAAACATTAATTAAAAAATACTTCATGGGTTTTTTTCTATACCACAGTTTTTCCTGCCCAATTACATCATACGTCATCGCCAAACTAATAATTTTTGCAAATAAATAACAAAAATAAGAATTATTGTTAATAAATAATTATGTTTATAAATATTAGGATCATTAAGTGTCTTATTCAATGGTGAGTACCAGTAATAATGGTGAGTAAATGGTTGTTAAGGGAATGGGAAATGGTAATTTAGGGGTTTAAAGTGTTAAGGGAAGGCTTGTGATACTGTTCATAGCCAAAAATGGTGTATTCATTCATTTATTTATTGGATTTGTATGCCGCCCCTCTCTGCAGACTCGGGGCGGCTAACAACTTTACTTCCGCATCTCTACTTCGCGGAAATTCGACTTTCGCGGGTGGTCTCGGAACGCATCCCCCGCAAAAATCGAGGGAACACTGTATTTATTTATTTAGAGAATTTATATGGCTGCCCACTCACTCTGCCCTCCCCAGTGACTCTAGGTCAGTCATGGCGAATCTATGGCAAGGGTGTCACAGGTGGTACGCGGAGCCTTATCTGCTGGCACATAAGCCGTTGTCCTACCTCAGCTCCAACGTGCATGTGTGTGCCGGCCAGCTGATTTTTGGCTCAAACAGAGGCTCTGGGGGAGCCAGAGAGCCTCCGGGGATATGGGGGAGGGCGTTTTTACCCTCCTTAGGCTCAAGGGAAGCCTTTGGAGCCTGGGGAGGGTGAAACACGAGTCTACTGGGCTCACCAGAAGTTGGGAAACAGGCTGTTTCCAGCCTCCAGAGGGCCTCCACCTGTTTCCTCCCTCCCCAGACATTGAATTATGAGTGTGGGCACTTGCACATGTGCGATAGTGCACGCCCACGCTCTTTTGGCACCCGAGGAAAAAAAAGGTTCACCATCACTGCTCTAAGCAGTTTACCAAAAATAAAAATCCAATAAAAAGAATAAATAATAATAATCCCTCTCCCTTCCTCAAGGGGAAGGAAAAATATAAGAATTTTAAAGCAACAGACCCACAGAGAGTACCAATTACATCACAAGCAGCTTGTGGTACTGGTGTTGCAATGCTAGTTTGAAGTTCTTGTCAGACAGTGATGTCCAATTTTGGCAATTTTTAAGACCTGTGGACCTCTACTCCCAGAATTCCCCAGCAAGCACAGTTGATTGGGGGATTCTGGGAGTTGAAGTTCACAAGTTTTAAAGTCACCAAGACTTGTTCTTTGCCAGTTTCCTTTATTGTTCCTCACTTATAAACAGAAATTGTGCCAAACTAAAGCCACTGCTTACAGATATACAGTGGTACCTCATCATACAAACTTAATTGGTTCCAGGAGGAGGTTCGTAAGGTGAAAGGTTCGTAAGATGAAACAATGTTTCCCATAGGAATCAATGTAAAAGCAAATAATGCGTGCAAATCCTTCAGGAAAATCCCAAACTTTAGAAGGGAGGCGAACAGAGGGCAGGGAGGAGCAGCTAAAGGGGGCGGGTGGAAGAAGCAAGGCTAGGCTAAAGGGTGAGTGGGAAGGAAGAAAGGCAAGGGGGGCGCCCCTCCCTTTTCTTTCTTCAAAAGACACCCTTTCAGTGCCTTTGCAAGCACGTTGTTCTCTGCAAAATCTTTCCTACTCCAAGCTGCCCCTCCCTTTCTTTCTTCAAAAAAGGGGGAAAAAAGAAACCCCTTCATCCCAGCAGCAGCTGCTTGGGTTCGTAAGGTGAAAATAGTTCGGAAGAAGAGGCAAAAAAATCTTAAACACCGGGTTCGTATCTTGAAAAGTTCGTTATAAGAGGCGTTCGTAAGATGAGGTACCACTGTACTCCGAAAAACCTTCCAACCAAACTATCTAAACTTCGCTGTCTCTTGGCCCTCTGAAATGCAGCCCTTCCCTCCTGGGACTCTGGATTGCATTTCACCACCCCAGTGCAAATTGATCCATCTGAATAGCATTTTAAAACTCTTTTTAAGTATCCCAATATTTACTGACCTCAGTCACAAAATATCTGATCAGAGATATATCCGTGTCCAGCTTCTCCAGGCATTTCCGGATATAACTCACCACTGGCAGGACGTAGCCACGGCTCAACAAGTGAACCATTCTGTCGAGAAGAGTCTTCTTAAGCTCCAGCTGAGAAAAGAGAAGCAATTTCTATTGTTACTGGAGAAAATTTTAGCTTTTGTGCAATTTCTGGCTTGCTTATATCATCAGAGGTGGAACAAAAATAAAACCTAAAATCTATCCAGGAGAACTACCTAATGGAATTTATATTCTTGGCTCCATAAGAAAATAGTTTTCTGCCATTTAAGTGGAAATAAATCCACTGCACCCAAATAAATACACAGTACCAAAATGTTTGTAAAGTCTCTTGAGGATTATTTTATATTATTTTACTGAAAGAGTAGTAGATCCTTGGAACAAACTTCCAGCAGACGTGGTAGATAAATCCACAGTAACTGAATTTAAACATGCTTGGGATAAACATATATCCATCCTAAGATAAAATACAGAAAATAGTATAAGGGCAGACTAGATGGACCATGAGGTCTTTTTCTGCCGGCAGACTTCTATGTTTCTATGTTTCTATTTTAAGGGAGCGATTATGGAGTTTTAAGGAATAACATAAGCCTTACAGAGCCATTGCAAGCCCTTTAACTATCACACCCATTCTTTCCATCAGAAAGTTGATTGAGGGATGACTTTTGGATATTGAAAGCGCCTAAGTGAATTCATATCATATGTCATCATTGTTATGAATAATATTTACTTATTTCTGTTTTATTTATTTGTTTATTTCTCTTTTCTCTTGTTCTCATCATACGAGAATATATTATTCTCATCTCAGACCCTTGGCAATCGAAATGAGATATATGTTGTATGATTGAACTGGTATGATGGTTTTTAAATATTGGATTTTTAGATTGTAATTTTAAATTTAATTAGATTTGCCATTGTACTGTATTGTTATGTTATATGATGTGAGCCACCCCAAGTCTTCGGAGAAGGACGGCATACAAATCAAATCAAATCAAATGATCAATAAATAAATATGCTAAATTAATTTATCAAGAAGAAGAACAACAACACTGTGTATTTTGGCTCAACCTATCCTGGTGACTTTCTTCCCAAATTTAAAAAAGTATTCAGAGTTTTTCATTTGATCAGTTAAGGGAGCAAGAAAAGCCTGTGTCACACTGCCCTCTACTGATCAAGAAAATAGAAGTACTGTACTGTAGTGTTTGTTTTGCTGGGAAGGTTATTCAAAAAAAGTCTATTAGTTTTCTATTAGAAAAATATAAAACATGGAAAAATGAAGTAAGTAACAAAAAAAAGTGGTTTCTTTTTTCTGACTCCCTACAATTTTGGACTGGGGCTCTTTAAATATTATATAAAGAAGGGTATAACCAGCAAATTCATCTGAGATATAATTTACGGAGTTTTCTTCTGAAGCATCCTCAGTATTCAATTGAACTGCAGAGAATACTCAGGAATGCATCTTTCTCTATCAATATATAGGAACAAAGAAGACTTTTAATGCACGATGATTTTCCTAGCCAATTAGACAAATTATAGACTTTCAAGTAAGACTGGACTTTACCATTAAATAAAAATAATTCTGAGTTCTTTCTACAGATCCATTCTGTAACGGATCTTTCAACTGTATGAACCCAAGGATTCCCAACACTTTTCTCTCGTTGGGAGTGGTAATTTTACAAGCAGGCAAACTTCTTCAGCAATTTAATAAAATAACATGGTTATGTTGGGTACCATATTGAAACGAATGTCCAAGTGCCGCCTCTATGTAGGTTGAGGCAGGCAGGATTTCCTTGGGTACCATTTGTTGAGGGTCAAGGGAAAGGGAGGGTTTTGCCTTCTCTTTCTGCTCAAAATCCTCATGGACAATTGGTGGGCCACTGTGTGACACAGAATGCTGGACTCGATGGGCTTTGGCCTGATTCAGCATGTCTCTTCTTATGCTCTTATGTTCTTAACAGCAGTAGCAATCGGATTTATATACCACTTCACAATGCTTTGCAGCCCTCTCTAAGTGGTTTACAGAGTCAACCTATTGGCCCCAATAATCTGGGTTCTCATTTTACCAACCTCAGAAGGAAGAGTCAATCTTGAGCCAGTGAAAATTCTCCTTCTCTTTCTGCTCAAGATCCTCATGGACAATTGGTAGGCCTCTGTGTGACACAGAATGCTGGACTCAATGGGCTTTGGCCTGATTCACTTCACAATGCTTTCCAGCCCTCTGTAAGTGGTTTACAGAGTCAACCTATTGGCCCCAACAATCTGGATTCTCATTTTACCGACCTCAGAAGGATGAGTCAATCTTGAGCCAGTGAAAATTGAACTGCAGAACTGTTGGCAGTCAGCAGAATTAGCCTGCAATACTGCATTCTAACCACTGTGCCACCCTAGCTCTTCAGCTAATCAGCTTCAGGATGCCCCATCAAAAATCTCAAGGGTTAAGAAGCCCATATTTTTGAGTTGTCGTTACCTGTTCCATGACATCAAGCTGAGAGTGCTCAGTCTCAAAAAGTTTGACAAGAAGCTGCAAGACCAGGGGATGAAGCAATTGGTGGCAGGTGCTGATCTGCAGAGCAAAAAGCATAAGGTAAGATCGGCATTTCTGCTCATGCACAAACTTGATCACGAGACAAATATGACGAGGCACAAACCTTAAAATGAAGAATACAGGTAGAGCTCGACTTACAATCATACATTTACTAACCTGCCTATGTAATTTTGTGCATGATATGACTGTGTGTATGTATTTTATCTATTGGGGTTTTTTAAAATGTAAAACTGTTATTTTAGATTTTAATTATTAGATTTGTTGCCATGTATTGTTTTATTACTGTTGTGAGCCGCCCCGAGTCTATGGAGAGGGGTGGCATACAAATCTAATTAATAATAATAATAATAATAATAATAACAACAACAACAACAACCGTTTGAAGTTACAATTTTACTATTATGGTAATAATAATAATAATAATAATAATAATAATAAGAAGAAGAAGAAGAAGAAGAAGAAGAAGAAGAATAACGAAGATCTAAAAATCAAGCTGCAATGACTCTGGCATAAGCCCGTGAAAGTGGTCCCAGTGGTACTTGGCACGCTGGGCGCAGTACCAAAGAATCTCAGCGGACATTTGAAAACCATCGGAATTGACAAAATCTGTCAATTGCAAAAGGCCGCTTTACTAGGATCGGCAAACATAATTTGCCACTACATCACGCAGTCCTAGGTGCTTGGGAAGCGCCCGACTTGTGATGAAATACGAAATCCAGCATAGTGATCTTGTTTGCTGTGTTGTATTGACATAATAATAATAATAATAATAATAATAATAATAATAATAATAATAACAACAACAACAACAACAACAGCAACAACCGTTTGAGAGAGACGGGGTGGCGCAGCAGGTAGAGTGCTGTACTGCAGGCCACTGAAGCTGACTGTAGATCTGAAGGTCAGCGGTTCAAATCTCATCACCGGCTCAAGGTTGACTCAGCCTTCCATCCTTCTGAGGTGGGTAAAATGAGGACCCGGATTGTGGGGGCAATATGCTGGCTCTGTTAAAAAGTGCTATTGCTAACATGTTGTAAGCCGCCCTGAGTCTAAGGAGAAGGGCGGCATAAAAATCAAATAAATAAATAAATAAATAAATAAATAAATAAATAAATAAGTTACAATTTTACTATTATGGTCTTTTACTATTGTATTGTGAGCCGCCCCGAGTCTACGGAGAGGGGCGGCATACAAATCTAATAAATAAATAAATAAATAAATGGCATTGGAAAATGACTTATGACCATTTTTCATATTTATGACCGCAGCATCCACAAGGTCACATGATCAAAATTCAGACACTTGGCAAGTGATTCATAATTGTGGTGATTGCAATGTTTCGGGATCCTGTGATTAATTTTGCGACTTTCTGATAAGCAAAGTCAATGGGGAAGCCACATAGTTAGTGAAATAACCTCCCAGCCTCGTCATTTGGGGCAACAACCATTGCTCCAACGCCTTACAAAATTGTCCGAAAGATTGGGGACATCCAAGTCCCTGGGGAAAACACTGGCAAACATATATGAAAGATAAAGCCAGACTGACTTCTCACTCGGTAGGACTCAGAAAAACTCACCTCGTCCAACAGTGCCAAATGTACCGGCGTGTGATCTGTCTGAAGCTGGAAATATCGGGGTTCTGACACCGTCCAGTCCACCCACTTCAATACCCCCATGGCTACAACTGGAAATCTAAGGAGAGCAGAAAGCAGAGCAAGACATGCCAAGTCCGTGGCTTGCATTGGCTGCCAATCACTTTCCGGTCACAATTCAAAGTGTTGGTCATGACCTTTAAAGCCCTACATGGCATTGAACCAGAGTACCTCCGGAACCGCCTGCTACCGCATGAATCCCAGCGACCGATAAGGTCCCACAGAGTTGGCCTTCTCCGGGTCCCGTCGACTAAACAATGTCGTTTGGCGGGCCCTAGGGAAAGAGCCTTCTCTGTGGCGGCCCCTGGAACCAACTCCCCCCGGAGATTAGAACTGCCCCCACCCTCCCTGTCTTTCCTAAACTACTCAAGACTCACTTATACCGCCAGGCATGGGGGAGTTGAGATATTCCTTCCCCCTAGGCCATTACAAGTTATGCATGGTATGTTTGTGTGTATGTTTGGTTTTATAATAGGGGTTTTTAGTTGTTTTATTAAATTGGATTGTTACATGTTGTTTTTTTATCATTGTTGTTAGCCGCCCCGAGTCTGCAGAGAGGGGCGGCATACAAATCCAATAAATAATAATAATAATAATAATAATAATAATAATAATAGTTATTGCCTGAGATACTCCCAGCATAGATCTTACACTTGCTAAGCATAATGTTTTCCAGAATGAAATTTAGAAACAGCCAAAGGCCATCTACAAAACTGAAGGTAAGAAACTTGTTCCTTTTATTATTGTCCTTTATCGTAAACTCAGATCAATGACTGAAAGTTATCCAGGTAATACTGCAAATTTCTCAGCCTTGCTCTCCAACAAACACAGATTTAAAATCAGTTTAACTTTAAGCAGAGAACTGTACACTTCCTTAATATTCTGTGTAATGTAAACAGAATTTTGCATTTTTAAGCAAAGAAATCATATTCTAAGGCAAGGCTTACCTGATGCACTGATACAAGGTACTCAGCTCTGCAACAAGCTCCGAAGCACCTTTATTCTCATTGCAGCAAAGATTGTGAACTGTTTCAATGGCTTTTGAAGTTGACTTGAGCTCATCTTTATTGATGCTCACCCTCTTGTTCTAAGGAATGTTGAAATAAGGTGCAGGAGACAAAAGGACATTCTTGTTGAAACCTGAATGGGCACACAGCCCTGTTTAGTGACTCTTCCGTAAAGGTATGAATATTTCTGAGTCTGAGCGAATGGAAGACTCATTGGATACTAGACGGTTCTCGACTTACAACCACAATTGGGACAGAATTTCTGTTGCTAAACAAAGCAGTCGTTATGAGCCATACTAATTTCATGACCTTTTTGCCAGCGTCGTTAAGTGAATCGTGTGGTTATTATTTCCCCCAGTGACTTCACCTGTCTATGCACGAGTCTTCGGAGAGGGGCGGCATACAAATCTAATAAACTATAATTATAACTGTTTAAAATTCGGTCATGCCAAATTTACCTTCTTCCATGTTTCCACCACGCTAGCCGCATAGGCCAAAATGTGGATATATTTGTGCTTATGGTCCTGATTGATTTTTGCTCCTGGCTTGAATAGTGACAGCATAAAGAGGTCTAAAAAAGCAGGAACTCTAATCTGTAGGGAAATGAAACAAAAAAACCCAGATTTTAAACAATAAGCACCGATTACCATCCTTTCGGACCAGAGTATACAAACAGGTTCATTGTTTGTGAGCACTGTGCCTTGCTTTTTCAGCCTGTGAGACCTCTGTTTCAGAGGTTTTTTTCCTAGCTTCTGAAATCTCTGTTATAGTCCTGCCCAGCCTCTCAAACGGAGGTTTCACAGGCTGAAAAAAAGGCTCTGAAACCTCCATTTGAGAGGCTGGGCTACGTTTGGTGTTCACCCTCTTTTAGGGGGTGAAAAGGTGCGTCTTATACACCACAAAAACTACAGTATATCTCTAAATACTTTCATTTCCAATGTTCTGCTGGTGTGTTTCAACCACCCGTAATTACAGGGTGATTAGTCCAGGAAGACACACACCACACGATAAAAGGAAAACCCAAAGGTTTTTATAAACAGAAAAACAGAAACAGCTCCCTTTTTAAATGTCAAAGGGATTTTCTGGTACACACAAGGCACAGGTTAAATGCAATCCAATTGCTCACCCAATAACTGGGAAATTGAGTCCAATTCTAAAGTCCAGAGAGTCCACACACAATCTTGCACAGTACAAAAACCACGATCTTGACGAAACAATGAATCAGATAAACTGCCATAAGGCTAAAACACCAAGCTGCACTTTTATCTGTAGCACTAATTACAGCAGCCCCACCCAACCACAGGTGGCCTCATTTTCTCTTGTAATAATCCTTCAGTTGTTGTCTCCTATGCATCGCTCTACGCATGTGTGGATGTGTCATTAATTCTTGTTCAGAATCCAGGGATGATACAGATGATTGATCTCCTCCTGGGCTGTCTGCCAAACTCCCCTCTTCCCTGTCACTCATGCTTCCTTGATTAGAGGAGGTTTCATCGGCAGATTCCATCGGGAGCAAAACATCCCCCACATCCACCTGCACATTCCTTGGGGCAGGAGCTGGGCCAGAGCTAACCACAACATCCAAGAAGATGAATTTTGGAACTAAGATTAAGTGTTAATGTTTCCATGATGACTCTTGATACTTAAAAGAGTATTCCTTCATTAAAAACATATGAAGTCAAATCAAATCAACTCCCCACCTATAAAAGAAAAAAAAAAGGACAAAACTACTGAAATTTGGTTTTGTTTTGTATTTCCCCAAGGGAGGCGGCTACTAACCAGTTCCACAGGAGGAGGATCCATGCTTGTGAACATCTTGAAGAGGACTGTGATGTCAGCTGGATTCAGAGCTCCTTTCGACAGCATGGCACCGAGGGCTTGGCAGGCGCGGGGATAGGAAGCTGCAGTGCCCAACGCTAGGGTGATCTGACTGGCATCATGCCCTCTTCAGGAGATGAAGTAAGAACAAGAGACAGAGCAAGCTTGCTTTAGGAAAGCTTCAGAAGAAGAGATAGCAGATCACCAATAACAGTGGAGACAGCAATCACCTAAAAATGTTATTAAGGGCCAAAACAGAAGCAACTGTGCTGCATGGACAAAATGCAGAGGTGGTTCAATTGCTAACATGACCTCACAACTATTAGCATCAAATAGGCCAAATTTATGCAGCATGTAAACTGTGTCCGTCCATCCGCCCATCCATCCGCCCAACCACCCACCCATCCATCTGTCCATCCATCCAGTGAAGGTCTACCAAAATTTTAACTACCACACTGTGGGCATGGCTTATGCAGGATGCCCTGCATTTTCTTTCAACATCTTTCAGTGCAAATTAGGTGCTCTGGGGTGGAGCTCCATTTTCACTACCCCACTGCATTTCCCCCCATCCAGGCAGTAGCCCACCCCTGGCATCCATCCATCCATCCATCCACTCATCCATCCATATATATTGCTCCAATCTAAGAGACTGGATAATATAACATTTAAATTTTGTGGAAACAAATAGATGATTGCCTACAATTTCCAAGCCAAAAGCCTGCTAAAACTGCATTGTTTTCAGTGTTCTTCGAAAAGTCCAAAGAAAAGGAGATAGGTAGACCTCTCAAGGCTGTGGGTTTTATAATTGGGGAGACGAGAAATCACTATGAAGATTTACCTTCTGGTCCACACCATTCTTACCTCCCACAAACCTTAAGCAGATTCTCTCTAGATCAGAGTTTCTGAGCCTTGCAACTTTAAGATGTGTGGACCTCAACTCCCACAATTATCCAGCCAATATACTAGATGGGGTGGTTCTGAGAGCTGAATACACATCTTAAGGTTGCCATGGGTTGAGAAATACTGTTCTAGATATCTAGACAACATGGGCAGAATCCCAATTAGAAAAGACAATTTTGAACAAGCAGGCGTTGTAGTAAAAGTTTAGATGCTACTGCACCTAAGAGATGTGGGAACATGAACGACACTAGAACTCAGAAAAAGCTCTACAAATTTGTTATTTCTAAATTACCAATGCTAATGTAAATTGTACACTTAATAATCTGCAAGGCCTGGGTGTGTACAAAGGGGCAGAAGCGATGTCACCTTGAAAGTACAGTGGTACCTCGACATACGAGTTTAATTCGTGCCAGAGCCGAGCTCGTATGTCGATCAATTCGCATCTCGAACAAATGCCTTTAGACTTTGCTTTTAGTGCCGAGATAACTGGAAACATGGAATTCCTGCACCACCTAGTGGATGCTTGGCTCGTATCCCGAATTTGAGCTTGGGTGTTGAACAGAAATTTTGCTGGCATCTTGGCTCATAACTTGGAATACTCGCATGTGGAGCAGCTCGTATCTAGAGGTACTACTGTACATGATCTGTGACATTTGCCATATTGCTATTATGGTGCACCTGATGTTCTGATGACATGTGGGCGTGCATAACATCTTGGATTAACGATATAATTTTCATTTTCAAACAATATTTAATTTGGGGATATATTTAATATTTATCATATTTTGGGATATATTTATTTAATCATGTTTAGAATAGAACCAGGCACTAGAATTATTCTGAGGCATGCAATCAAGGAAGGTCATAAATTAAACTGGAAAAGAAATGAAGCAAGTTCTTACTTCTCATGAGCAAATCGCTGGACCTCTTGAGCAATTCTACGTACGGCAGAGCCTCCTTGTTCTTCTTGCGCTAACATGGACATTATAGCTTGAGCAAAAAGATATGTGTGCTCACCATGGCACACCATTTTCTGCAAATACATTGTCACAGAACATTCAGAAACATGAAGGTGTCTAATGTTATGGGATTGTTATATTTTTCAGTTCATAGGAAAACATACACCACAAAAAAGTTCAGAATTTCATTTAAACCATACAGTGGTACCTCGACATACGAGTTTATTTCGTTCCAGACCTGAGCTCGTAAGTTGATCAACTCGCATCTTGAACGAATGCCTTTAGACTTTGTTTTTCGAGCCGAGATAACCTGAAGCAAGGAGATTCTTGCGCCACATAGTGGAAGCTCGGCTCGTATCCCGAATTTGAGCTTGGGTGTCGAACAGAAATTTCGCTCACGTCGCGGCTCGTAACTTGGAAGACTCGCATGTGGAGCAGCTCGTATCTAGAGGTACTACTGTATTTCATTTGAATGTCTTTGAACTATGAGTGTGGAAAATTTGGCAGTTTCCAGCCAGATTGAGATGGGAACCCCCTGTTGAATAGTCCATATTGCATGTGTTTTTAAAAGAAATTCACAAATATCATTACCTTAAACCACCACCAAAAAAGGTTTATAAATCTAGGGTCTGCCCAAAAGATGAACAAATTGATGGACTTAATCAATTTAATGGATTAATTTAATAAATTTAATAATTCATTTAATTTACTTAATTGATCAAGCCATCCTTCTGCCAATAGTAACTACCACCAAAGATTGACCATCTTTTATTTAAGTAATAAAAACAAAAGGCAAAAAAAATCCTTTAGACAAAACAACTGTTTGGAGTTACATAATTCTTTTCTAATACAGTGGTACCTCTACTTATGAACTTTTCTAGATAAGAACGTGGTGTTAAAGACTTTTTTTGCCTCTTCTCAAGAACCATTTTCCACTTACAAACCCAAGCCTCCCAAACTGTAACCGGAAAAGGCAGGGAGAAGCTTCTGTGGGGCCTCTCTAGGAATCTCCTGGGAGGAAACAGGGCCGGAAAAGGCGGGGAGAAGCCTCCGTGGGGCCTCTCTAGGAATCTCCTGGGAGGAAACAGGGCCGGAAAAGGTGGGGAGCAACCTCCATGGGGCCTCTCTAGGAATTTCCTGGGAGGAAACAGGGCTGGAAAAGGTGGGGAGACGCCTCCACGGGGCCTCTCTAGGAATCTCCTGGGAGGAAACAGGGCCTCCACCCTCCCTGTGGTTTCCCCAATCGCATGCATCATTTGCTTTTGCATTGATTCCTATGGGAAAAATGTCTTCTTCTTACAAACTTTTCTACTTAAGAACCTGGTCACGGAACGAATTAAGTTCGTAAGTAGAGGTACCACTGTAAGTCCAAAGCTTTGAAGTTAACAGTTTATCTGTCCTTCTGCTGCACTTCAGGTCAGTGAAGAACCTTAGCTTATGCCTTCAAATACGAAGTCCAATGTGAATGATGGTATTGAAAAAAGAAATACACTAACCTAGCCACAGGCCTAGAAAATCACCATCCCCTCGCACTTTTTCCACAGCAAGTATTTTTAAGAACTGGACATTTCCTTTCAAAAACAAAAACACAGCCAAAAAGGGGAAAACAGGGCTGCAAACTCACAGCAAACTCTGGTAAATTCTTCTCCAGATTTTCTTCTCCACCATCTAAGATGGTAGCCAGAGATGTCCGCAGTACACGAGAAAAAACTTCCAACTGCTGGCAAGCTGTTGATACACTGGTGATCTCCCCTTGGTATCCAGCGTCGGAGATCAGCTGCAACCAACCAGAGGATTTCCAACTGAGACAGTAGCCGTTTTGCAATCCAAGAGGATTCATTCATCGCTATGGCAAATACTGTTTTATATAATGAAGGATGCAAACTAGGACTGTGATGGCGAATCTTTTTTGGTTCATGTGCCAAAAGGGTGTGTGCGCATGTACTAGCACATGGGCATGTGCCCACATCCAGTCCCTCCCCCTCATGCATGCGCATCCCCGTTGCCCTGCGCACAATCTCCCCATCCCTGCGCATGCGCACAGGCCTCACTAAAGCCTTGGACAGTGAAAAAATTGGCAAACTGAAGGTTCAGAAAAACGGACTTCTGGTTTGCCCATTGTGCTGTTTTCTTGCACTCTGGAGCCTCTTTTTTTTAAAAAAATATATATTTTAATTGATTTTTAACAAGTTTAATATACACACAACATCAAACAGTGCATAGTGAAATGTGCCCACCACCCCGACACACTCACAACCGGGAGTGTTTCTTATATAATCCACTTTAACCCAAGAGCAATATATCTATTTACATATTATAGAGCAGTGTTTCCCAACCTTGGCAACTTGAAGATATTTGGACTTCAACTCGAATGCTGGCTGGGGAATTCTGGGAGTTGAAGTCCAGATATCTTCAAGTTGCCAAGGTTGGGAAACACTGTTATAGAGTGATTCCAATTTATTTCTTGTAGCTTGGTCTCAGATTGTACTCATCATATATCATCTTACCTTGTCCCACCGTCCCATCAGTTGTCTCAATTCAGTTTCATTATCCAAATTTATCCTTTTATCCATAATTTCAAATTGAATATGGTCCTATACCAATTTTGCATTGTCCATTTTGTCACATCCTTCCAACCCAAAACTATTACCGCCTGAGCGCTTTCTATTGCTGCTTGTTTTAATTCTCTAAATTCTCCCATCGCATTTCTTTTAATTAGTACTGCCATTTCCTTAATGATTGTCCATTGTATATTTAGCATTCTATTAATGTCCTCTTGCACTTTTTGCCAAAATTCCTGCACTATCGGGCATTCCCAAAACATATGCATAAACACTCCTTTATCTTGACACCCATGCCAACAAATACCCCTAACATTCTGCTGAAAGTATTGCACTCTGGAGCCTCCAGGAAAGCTTCCTGAAGCCCCGGAGTGTGAAAAATACCACAATGGGCAACCGGAAGTCCATTTTCTGAACTTCTGGTTTGCCCGTTGGGTGGTTTTTTGCACTCTGGGGCTTCAGGAAGCTTCCCTGAAGCCTCTGAAGGGTGAAACAGCCTTCCTCAAGGCCAAAAATCAGCAGGCTAGCACGCACATGTGTGCTGGAGCTGACATGGGGCAACGGCTTACGTGCCCTCGGATATGGCTCCACATGCCACCTATAGGTCCGCCATCACGGACTTAGGGGATGAAAATCAAGAAATAAACATTTGAAAATTTGTTTTTTTCCTAGTTCAGTTGGAGATGGAGAATTATAAGAATTAGAATTAGTAGAATAAGAAGAATTAGGAGAAGGAAGAGGAGGAGCAGGAAAAAAAAGACACATTCAAGTGGTATATAAGTCAGTCTATATAATTTTCTTGGCGATATTGCAGGAATGATTTGCCGCTGGTTCTCTTTGGGGATTTTGTTTTTTAAATTCCCAGTCCATTCTGTAAAACATGGAAATCCAAGAAGATCTCTCAGCCATGAATTAAGCAGATCAAAATCTGTTTTACAGTCATGGTTGGCTGGATCCTGCCACAAACTCTACAGATGTCGTATTTCAGAGCAAACTGGAAAC
This sequence comes from Erythrolamprus reginae, assembly GCF_031021105.1. Classification (NCBI taxonomy): domain Eukaryota; kingdom Metazoa; phylum Chordata; class Lepidosauria; order Squamata; family Dipsadidae; genus Erythrolamprus; species Erythrolamprus reginae. Next base: position 16,747,774 of record NC_091952.1, read on the forward strand.
TAGAAATAGATACATGGGTGAGTGTATGCAAAACTTCTTGTAATATGACAACGGAGAAGCTCACGATCCCTGTAGCAATCTTGTGTGCATCTTATTCAACCATCAACATGGCAATATAATGCCCAAAAGACCAACTATGCAACTGTCTTCCTACCGTGTTTGCCTGCTCAATCTACCTACAAATTTTCATGAAAAAAACAGGGGAGAGATTACAATCTTGCTAGTTGAATGAAAGAACCGTATTTACCTTGACAGTGAAGTTCAGCATAAGACAGTCTGGATGAGCTTCAGCCAGCTTGTAAAAGAGGTCTCGCCATGTTGTGTGAGCTATCATTTGCTCGAGCCAGGCTGGAGTCTATCAAAAACCAAAGCAACAGACCAAGATGGACTGGGCAGTCAAGAAAACCAATACAGCGTTCCGAGACCGCCCGCGAAAGTCGAATTTCCGCGAAGTAGAGATGCGGAAGTAAATACACTATTTTTGGCTATGAACAGCATCACAATCCTTCCCTTAACACTTTAAACCCCTAAATTACCATTTCCCATTCCCTTAACAACCATTTACTCACCATTATTACTGGTACTCACCATTGAATAAAACAGTGATCCTGATATTTATAAACATAATTATTTATTAACCTTTTTTTTTTGCGATAACGCTGATTGGCTGAGATTTCGGCCAATCAGCAATGGCAGACGAAAGTTTGGAGATGACGTATGACGTCAGCGAGTGGGAAAAACCGTGGTATAGAAAAAAACCCGCGAAGTATTTTTTAATTAATATTTTTTGAAAAACCGTCGTATAGGCTATTCGCGAAGTTCGAACCCGCAAAAATCGAGGGAACACTGTACATGCTTTTAGAATAGCTTTAAAAGTGTCCAAAGAAAAACAAAACAAAATTGACACAACAGCACTTAGCAATAGCACTTAGATTTATATACCGTTTTATAGTGCTTTATAGCCTTCTCCAAGCCTATTTCCCCCAACAATCTGGGTCCTCATTTTACCCACCTCAGAAGGATGGAAGGTTGAGTCAACCTTGAGCCTGGTGAGATTCGAACTGCCAAATTGTAGGCAGCCGGCAGTCAGCAGAAGTAGCCTGCAGTACTACTAATCCCTGTGCCACTGTGACGCTTACTCAAATGCTTACTCTTTCAAGAACTCCTTATTATTCTTTACACATTGACACGCTGTCATGTCTTGATCAAGACCAAGCAGATACAGTCATACATTCTAATAAGCTTAGTGAATTTTAACCCTGGTTAATTTTTTGATGGCTCAGGTACATAGGATGTTGCCTGCCCTCCCAAGGACATCTGTGGCTCAGCAAAACTCAACCCACTTAATAATAATAATAATAATAATAATAATAATAATAATAATAATAATAATAATGACAAGCAGCTAGAGAAATTAGTGAAATACGAAGATCTAAAAATCGAGCTGCAACGATTCTGGCATAAGCCAGTGAAAGTGGTCCCAGTGGTACTTGGCACGCTGGGCGCAGTACCAAAGGATCTCAGCGGACATTTGAAAACCATCAGAATTGACAAAATCTCCATCTATCAATTGCAAAAGGCCGCTTTACTGGGATCGGCAAACATAATTCGCCGCTACATCACGCAGTCCTAGGTGCTTGGGAAGCGCCCGACTGGTGATGAAATACGAAATCCAGCATAGTGATCTTGTTTGCTGTGTTGTACTGACATAATAATAATAATAATAATAATAATAATAATAATAATAATAATAATAATAACAACAACAACAACAATAAAGTCCTCTCCAAGGACTTGGTGGGTACGTGGTTCAAAGAACTGTGCGAAGCCCAAACATGGGTTATTTCAGAAAGTAGATTAAGCATGTGTTCTACAGATAACCAGCATGTAGTAAGAAAAAAGAAGTAGATAAGGTGCAAATGGCAATGTGTGTATCTTTTCTATAAGAACAAGAATAGTAAGGTAGTGAATGCGACAGCTTCCAAGGTTTGCCAGCTCACACAAAAGACGGATGCATTTGTATTCCATTGTATGCAAAAGCACAACTGATGTCCATATGGTAAAGTCTGAGAAAACTGCTCACACATTAATTTTTTGGGGGGGAGTCTACTTGTCTTGAAAGAGATGATTGTTGGGGAAAAGTTTTGCGCACATGTGGAAGTTAACCCACCAAGTAGCCACAGTTAACCACTATACCTAACTGAAGTCTTCAATGAAAAACACAGCAGCAGGCTTTCTTGTAAAAAGAAATTTTACTTTTCTTCTTATCAAACTGCTTCTCTAAATAAACTATCAACTTTACCTTTAACCACTGTAATAAACTATCCACAATACTAGTATGTAACACTTATTACATCCACCACTGCAACCACTTACTACAAACCACCCAGAACAAAACCACTCTATAACAAACTACTGTAACAAACCACACCCATGCAAGGGTGTTACCCATATTATATAGATTACAGCCAATCAGGTTGCAGCACGTTTAGCAAACCTATGATTACATACTGATTATGGCTTACATTAACCTTTCCCATGGTTACAAACCATTTACTTGCATTGTAATATTACAATTAGGTGGTAGACTTTAAGAGAAACCCTTCCACCCTTCCACCTCTCACAATACTAGACAACACAGTATCAAGAGTAGAGACCTTCAAATTTCTAGGTTCTATCATATCTCAAGACCTAAAATGCACCTAACATCAAAAACATCATCAAAAAAGCACAACAAAGAATGTTCTTTCTGCGCCAGCTCAGGAAGCTCAAACTGCCCAAGGAGCTGCTGATACAGTTCTACAGAGGAATCATTGAGTCTGTCATCTGCACCTCTATAACTGTCTGGTTTGGTGCTGCAACCCAACAGGACCGACACAGACTTCAGAGTATAATCAGAACTGCAGAAAAAACAATTGCTGCCAACCTGTCTTCCATTGAGGACCTGTATACTGCACGAGTCAAAAAGAGGGCGGGGAAAATATTTACTGACCCCTCACATCCTGGACACAAATTGTTTCAACTCCTACCCTCAAAACGTCGCTACAGAGCACTGCACACCAAGACAACTAGACACAAGAACAGTTTTTTTCCGATCGCCATCACTTTACTAAACAAATAATTCCCTCAACACTGTCAGACTTTCTACTAAATCTGCACTTCTATTCTACTAGTTTTTCTCATTATTCCTTTCACCCATTTCCTCCCATGTTGACTGTATGACTGTAACTTGTTGCTTATATCCTAAGATTTTTATTAATATTGCTTCTTCATTGCTTATTTGACCCCTATGACAATCATTAAGTGTTGTATCACATGATTCTTGACAATGCATATTTTATTTTATGTACGCTGAGAGCATATGCACCAAGACAAATTCCTTGTGTGTCCAATCACACTTGGCCAATAAAAAAAAATTCTATTCTATTCTATTCAGAAATAAACTTATTTCTGACAATGATGCTATACAGGTTCAGTGTCAGTTTAACCTGTGGATAAGAATAAACCATTTTGAACAGCTCAAGAAACACCCAGGAACCAGAACTCGATATATTTAATCTTATTTCTGCTGCCTTACGCTTTGCTACTTAAAACTCATCAATTGGCTTATTGGTATTTTTAGCTGCTACTTTTAATTTAAATTTGAAAATGTTTTGGTCAGTCGTCCTGGGAAAAGAAAAACTGATTTGAAAGATAAAACAAGAGTTAAATAAATGAGAAATCTCTGTGTTTTGAGAACAAGTTGTGCTGGAAGTCACCTCTCAAAACATAGCAAAGGTTTCTGAGTTTCCACTTATGGTTCTTCTCTGAACTTGAGAGAGACTGTGCTGTTGCCCTGTTAAGGGGTGTGCAGAACTGTTGAGTTATCAAGGACATGCACAGAGGAAAATGTGGGATGCCAGCAGATATCCAGGAAATGTGAGTAATTATTCAGTCATATAGGACAGATACATTAAAGTGTATAAATATTGTTTACTTTAGAAATAGCATAGTCAAGTTAAACAGTCGATATCTCTCAATACAATAATAATATTACAAGCCTGTCTTTGTCTTACATATCAGACATATATTACAAGTTACAAATCCATCTAAATAACACAGAGTGAATCAGCAGAAAGAACAGAGAGAAAATCATGCTTTCTGGCTCCCTCTTATGGCAATTAGCATCACTACCTCTTAAAGCTATAATACAGTGATCCCTCGATTTTCGCGGGTTCAAACTTCGCGAAACAGCTATACCACGGTTTTAAAAAAAATATTAATTAAAAAATACTCCACGGTTTTTTTTCTATACCACGGTTTTTCCCACCTGATGACATCATACGTCATCACCAAGAGTCACTTCTCTCTCTCTTTCTTTCCTGTCATTCTCTGCTTCAATAATTTTCTCATTTCTCTTTTTTTCTCCCCTTTTTTCTATCATTTCTCTCTCTCTCTCTACCTTCCACTCTCCCCCCTCTTGCTCTCTCTCTCTCTCTCTCTCCCTCTCTGTGAGAACGCCTGCCCCGCCTCTCCTGCAGCCCCCTCGGTGATAGCTGGGACGAAAGCGCTCTCAGCTAAGGGACTGTGAGAGGGGCAGGGCGGGCATTCTCAAAGCGCTCAGAGCGGCTAGTGGCCGAATGAGGAGGATGAGAAGCCGTAGCCCCCAGCGCTGCTGCAGGAGGACCCGTGTCCCAAGAAAGCTGGTGAGAGGGGTGGATCAGGCGGGCGGGGGGTAGCGGCGAGGGGGCCCGAGGCGCTGGGGGGGCGGGGGCAGCCGACATTCAAAACAATCTTTGCCGGCCTCCGCACTTTCGTCACTCCCCGCCCCCAACTTCAAGCCCGGCTCCTTTTCTTGCCTTGAAAAAGGGTGCGTGGGGGTAGTTTTTGGCTGTCCATAGCCAAAAATGGTGTTTTTACTTCCGCACTGCTACTTCGCGGAAATTCGACTTTCGCGAGTGGTCTTGGAACGCAACCCCCGCGAAAATCGAGGGAACACTGTACTTCAATACAATTGTTTATGTATTGCAAACCCAACTGTTTTGTATAGAGCAGTGTTTCCCAACCTTGTCAACTTGAAGATATTTGGATTTCAACTCCCAGAATTCCCCAGCCAGCAATCTTCAAGTTGCCAAGGTTGGGAAACACTGGTATAGAGTACTAACACTTGGCAGAACAAAGTATTTCAAATTACCTCTCCCTCTTCTGTGAAAATGGAATCTGCTTTACGTGGATCAAAGTGTTTAATCATCAAACTTTTTAAGTGGTTTTCCACAGTTTCCTGGACATGGATGGGCTCAGCGCCTGCAATAAGAGATACTCACTACAGATTTCACACAGCAAAACCTTCAAAATCCTCACAATATTCTTTTGTCCCAAAAGAGCATAGTCCTTTCATGAAATTCAACTTGAGGTCAGCTTTAGAATATGTTGATTTTGAAAACAATTTGACTCAGCACCACTAATTTTAATATGATGTTTGCAGCACATATTCAAACGTTAGCTACAAGTAGTCCTTGACATATAACCACAATTGAGCTCAATATCAATACTGCTAAGCAATGAAGTTCCTAAGTGAGTCATACCTCATTTTACGACGTTTTTTTGCCATGGTTGTTAAGCACATCACTGCAGTTGTTATATTAATCATGGGGCCATTAAGTGAATCAGACTTCTGAAGGCAAACTGCCCTTCCCCAGTGGGCCGACCTCTAGGAAGGCACAGGATGCTATAATTGCCACATCAAAATGAAGCAACGGAGAATATTTTCTCTGTGAGACGGTCTCGATTGAATCAAGATCGCTCCTTTTATTGTATTTCACTTTTCCTGACATGTGGTACAGAATAACCAATTCGCGAACGCCACATACATTAAGCAACCCCCCAACTACCATTCACTCATGCGCTGTATAAGGCAACCTCCTCGTGACTTCCCTATAGATAATTAATGGAAGCTCCATTCATTGGCTTTTCCTGGATTGTGTGTTTACTGGTGATTAGCAAAGGAATGAGAGTAAGGCATATATTTCCTTATATGGAAGTTAGCTATACGTTATCTTCATGCTGTATATCAAGTTAATTATTTTCCACGTGGTCATGGATTCTGCAGCTTGCTTACTCAGCCTGGACTTTGCTGCCTTTCCATAGAGGAAGAATAAGGTTTATACAGCACCCATTAGGCTAAAACATCACCCTTCAGCAATATTCTATTCCAATGTTCAGTGCCTAAGAACCTATGATTACAACAGACTTCCCCCTTTGCCTTTGCTTGTCAGAAGCTGGCTGGGAAAGTCAGAAATGGTGATCGCATGACCCTAGGAGAGTGCAACTGTCATAAGTACATGCCTGTTGCCAAACACCTGAATTTTGATCAGGTGACCAAAGGGATGGGTAAGTGCGAGAAATGGCTATAAGTCCCTTTTTTAAAAAACAATTTTGAAGAGATTAAAGGAATGGTGGTCAAGGACTACATGTACTCGTTTATATACAGAAAAGTTTTAATCATAGAGATTATTATTATTATTATTATTATTATTATTATTATTATTATTATTATTATTTGGATTTGTATGCCGCCCCTCTCCGGAGACTCGGGGCGGCTAACAGCAATAATAAAACAGTGTACAGTAATAATCCAATACTGAAAATGATTAAAAACCCATTAATATAAAAAACCAAACATACATACAGACATACCATGCATAAATTGTAAAGGCCTAGGGGGAAAGAGCATCTCAATTCCCCCATGCCTGGCGGCAGAGGTGGGTTTTAAGTAGCTTATGAAAGGCAAGGAGGGTGGGGGCAATTCTAATCTGTGGGGGAAGTTGGTTCCAGAGGGCCGGGGCCGCCACAGAGAAGGCTCTTCCCCTGGGTCCCGCCAAGCGGCATTGTTTAGTTGACGGGACCCGGAGAAGACCCGTGTAATTGCTGCACCGAACAGGGTTCAAAAAACCGACAAATACAGTGATACCTTGTCTTACAAACTTAATTGGTTCCAGGATGAGGTTCTTAAGGTGAAATGTTTGTAAGATGAAACAATGTTTCCCATAGGAATCAATGCAAAAGCGATTAATGCGTGCACGCCGAAAATTCACCCTTTTTGCCAGCCGAAGCGTCCGTTTTTGCGCTGCTGAGATTCCCCTGAGGCTCCCCTCCATGGGAAAATCCACCTCTGGACTTCTGTTGCCAGCAAAGTACCCGTTTTTGCGCTGCTGGATTCCCCTGCTGGGATTCCCCTGCAGCATCACAAAAACACGGAGGTGGGGTTTCCCATGGAGGGGAGTCTCAGGGGGAATCCCAGAAGCGCAAAAACGGGTGCTTTGCTGGCAACGGAAGTCCGGAGGCGGGGCATCCCAGCAGCGGCGCTGGGTTTGTAAGGTGAAAATAGTTTGTAAGAAGAGGCAAAAAAATCTTAAACCCCAGGTTTGTATCTCGAAAAGTTTGTATGACGAGGTATCACTGTATTTCTAGAGTGTCTGATAACAAAGATAAAACTGAAAATATATGTGTTGATCTCATGTTTTGTCATTTGAAGACATAATATAACTAGTTGGTTTGTATTTTTTAGCTCTGAGATCTTAGTGGGGGGGAAAGTACAGCCCCAAAGTCAATTACCTGTTTGAATAAGCCATTCAGCCAAAAGATTCACTGTCTGAGCCACAGCGGTATAATTCTCCGATAGGAGCTGAATCACATTCTCTGGAGAACCACCTGCTTGGAAGTACCTGTGAAAGGATGCAGAATCCTCATTTAAGAAATCCCTAGAGCGGCATTTCTCAGCCCTGACAATTCCTAGAGCGGCATTTCTCAGCCCTGACAATTCCTAGAGCGGCATTTCTCAGCCCTGACAATTCCTAGAGCGGCATTTCTCAGCCCTGACAATTCCTAGAGCGGCATTTCTCAGCCCTGACAATTCCTAGAGCGGCATTTCTCAGCCCTGACAATTCATGGACTTCAACTCCCAGAATTCCCCAGCCAGCAACCTGGGAGTTGGTCTACTCATCTTAAAGCTCCAAGGATGAAACACTGTCCCAGAAAAATCAGAGATATCAGATCTCAAGGCAGAAGAGTTACTTCCTCAGCCAGTTATTGTACCCGCAATCTCCCTTGCCAACCATCATGCCTGAATTAATATGCACTTACCGCTTTAAAGTATTAAAAATGGAGGGCTCCATAATATAATCCCGGGTGGAAAATTTGTGAAGGCATTCCTGCTGGACCTCAGCATCATCTTCCCCTCCATATTCATCATCCTGCTCGGTGGAAGAGATAAAATTGTCAACATTATCTCCATCACAATTCTGGGTTTCTTTGATGTGGCAACAGACAGCAACATTAGCTTAAGCATGGAGCTACTTCAAAACTGGAGTTCCATAATCTTAAAGATGCTAATGGCAGCCAGATTTCTGTATCTTAGGATGCCTCAAGTAGATGAGGACAACTTGCACTCTTAAATTTTAGCTTTGGGATTTTCAGCACTTTGTCTTTGCTAGGTTGTTGAAATTATTGGGGAGGAATCTAAATGATCAACATTCTCAACTATGCAGGATCAACCAATCAGCGTGCAAGACACACATCTCAGCACAACATTTAGTTGAGATTTGAGAGGTGTGCACATTGGTCAATCTGCAACTGTCTATAACCTACACATACATATCCAACAACTCTTTTGCCCCACAAATATGAGTCAACGTCTATGTGCAGTTGTGAACAAGTCTAAAACAATGGCCAACTAAAGGCTACCTATCCCAATGGTGAACAGTGCAGTCAGGCGGTAGGGAAAGCAAGTAGGATGCTTAGCTGCATAGCTAGAGGTATAACAAGCAGGAAGAGGGAGATTATAATCCCACTATATAGAGTGCTGGTGAGACCACATTTGGAGTACTGTGTTCAGTTCTGGAGACCTCACCTACAAAAAGATACTGACAAAATTGAACGGGTCCAAAGACGGGCTACAAGAATGGTGGAAGGTCTCAAGCATAAAACGTATCAGGAAAGACTTCATGAACTCAATCTGTATAGTCTGGAGGACAGAAGGAAAAGGGGGGACATGATCGAAACATTTAAATATATTAAAGGGTTAAATAAAGTCCAGGAGGGAAGTATTTTAATAGGAAAGTGAGCACAAGAACAAGGGGACACAATCTGAAGTTAGTTGGGGGAAAGATCAAAAGCAACATGAGAAAATATTATTTTACTGAAAGAGTAGTAGATCCTTGGAACAAACTTCCAGCAGACATGGTAGATAAATCCACAGTAACTGAATTTAAACATGCCTGGGATAAACATATATCCATCCTAAGATAAAATACAGAAAATAGTATAAGGGCAGACTAGATGGACCATGAGGTCTTTTTCTGCCGTCAGACTTCTATGTTTCTATGCTATGGTGGGATTGTAAGAATAGAGTAGAGTAGAGTAGAGTACAGAATAGAATAGAATAGAATAACAGAGTTGGAAGGGACCTTGGAAGTCTTCTAGTCCAGCCCCCTGCTTTGGCAGGAAACCCTACATCACTTCAGACAAATGGTTATCCAAAATCGTCTTTAAAACTTCCAGTGTTGGAGCATTCACAACTTCTGGAGGTAAGCTGTTCCATTGATTAATTTTTCCAACTGCCAGGAAATTTCTCCATAGTTCTAGGTTGCTTCTCTTCTTGATTAGTTTCCACCCATTGCTTCTTGTCCTGCCTTCAGGTGCTCTGGAGAATAGGTTGACTTCTTCTTTGTGGCAACCCCGAGATATTGGAACATTGGTATCATGGCTCACCTAGTCCTTCTTTTCATTAAACCAGACATATCCAATTCCTGCAACCGTTCTTCATAGGTTTTAGCCTCCAGTCCCATAATCATTTTTGTTGCTCTTCTCTGCACACTTTCTAGAATCTTAACATCCTTTTAAACATTGTGGCGGCCAAACCTGAATGCAGTATTCCAAGTGTGGCTTTGCCAAGGCCTTATAAAGTGGTATTAATTACCGTTAAAGTGGTATTAGAAGTCAAAATGGCCAAAACAGTAGAGGTTAACTCACACAAGAGCAATGGAGCCGGCCCATTTCAATCATAAGTCATGATAAAATAGGACATCCATTTGACTAATACTAATATGACCTTTTTTGTGTGGAAGTTATTAAATGAATGGCCATAGTCATTACGTGAACCAATTGTCTGCTATGAGATGGCTTTGACAAAAAACCTAAAGTAAAATTTGCTACCCTATTTTATCATTTGCTTAGGACTTCTGAACTTCTGACTGGGATTTGGGTTTAAGTGAATGAACACAGGACCAAAATCTGAAAGGGAATGCCTTTTTTAAAAAAAAAAAAAAAGCCACACTTGATGTAGCATTTTTCAGACAATTTCAGAGGACGCCAAATATCTCACCTACAATGATTCATTGCCTCACCCTACTCCCCCCAGGGCCAGGAATTGTTGCAGAAAATCTGGAGTGTTTAAAAATGTTTTTCTTTGGGATGTTTTTTTTAAAAAGGCAACGATTATGTGGTCTCTGGGAAGCAGTTTTCTTTATCAACAAAAGGGGTTTGCTATTCTTTTTTAATTTTATTATTATTATTATTATTATTATTATTTATTAGATTTGTATGCCGCCCCTCTCCGTAGATTCGGGGCGGCTCACAACAATAACAAGAACAATGTAAAAAACAAATCTAATAATTTAAAAAACACTAAAAACCCCATTATTAAAAGCCAACACACACACAAACATTCCATGTATTTCCTAGTCCAAACAATTTTGCTGGAATTTTCTAGCTGTCTCTCATCCAACCAGATCTGGCTACTTTGCGCCCCCACCCCCACCCCGGGATCAACCAATTTTATCTTCATGCTGCTATTTTCTGAGACACATTCCCAGAAGACAAACTTTTAGGACCTCCTCAGGAGTTGAATTTGGACACCCACACAGTCATGGGCTGCTGCCCACATGGGGTGGAATGCAATGGGATAGCAAAAATGGAGCTTGCATATAGTAGATAATGTATATTTTTGAGTGCTCGTGTATAGTATGTATGTACACATATGGCATATATACATATAGGATTAAATAATATATTTTAGATGTTCAGTAAGAGTAAAATCTTGTACAGTAGTCCCTCGATTATCGCGAGGGTTCCGTTCCAGGACCCCTTGCGATAATCGAAATTTCGCGATATAGCGGTGCGGAAGTAAAAACACCATCTGCGCATGCGTGCCACTTTTCCATGGTGTTTTTACTTCCGCACCGCCAGCCCGCTGCCCGCCACTTGTCCGCTGCCCGCCCGCTCACCTCGCCAGCAAGAGGGGAAGACCCATGAAAGATTCCTTGGGCCGCCTAGCAGCTGATCTGCTCGGCAGCGCAGCAGCAGCCTGCGCTGCCGAGCAGATCAGCTGCTAGGCGGCCCAAGGAACCTTCCATGGGTCTTCCCCCTCTTGCTTGTGAGGGCGCTTCAACGTTTCCGGACGGCAAGCTCGGACTCTTTCTTTTTCCCTCAGAGGACGCTTATGACAGGCGGCTGAGGCTTCGAGTGTGTCCCCTTCCACCGCCAAGGTCTCCCAGGAGTCCACACCCCCTTTTAAGGCGCCCGCAGATCAAGCGCTCTAGCCAGGCCCGGGCGCACGCCCCCTCTTCCCGTTTCGGTGGGCCTGCCCGGCGCGGGGGTCTCTTCCCCCTCATGGACACTCTTCGTGCCTGGCTTCCTTCTCTCTCCTCCCTTCCCCCCGCTTTCCTCCGGGCGTGTTGGAGAAGAGGGTCTTCTTCCGCTCTTATTGTCTTGGGTGGGCGGGAGGCAGGAGCTGCAGAAAGGGAAACTTTTTGTTTTCCTTCGCTCCGCCACCCAAGAGAGCGGAGAGGCAGCGGGGGCGCAAGGAAGAAGAAGCGGTGGTGGCGGCGGCTTCCTTCGGGGGCAACGCCAGCAAGAGGGAAGATGACGCGCGGGCGGCACAGGGGGGGGGGAGGCAAAGCTCTGCGGCTCCAGCCACTTTCAGCCAAGCCTCCCCGGCCACGGAGCCAGGGAAGCCGAGCCGGGCGTGGAACATCGGCGCAGGAGGCAGGACACGATCGGGCGACCGGAGCAGCAGCGCCGCCGCCGTCACGCCCGGCTCGGCTTCCCTGGCTGCGTGGCCGGGGAGGCTCGGCTGAAAGTGGCTGGAGCCGCAGAGCTTTGCCTCCCCCCCCCCCTCGCCCCTGTGCCGCCCGCGCGTCATCTTCCCTCCCAGACAAAAAGGCCGCCCTTCGGCTCTGCAGTTCCAACCTTCCATGGGTCTTCCCCCTCTTGCTTGTGAGGGCGCTTCAACGTTTCCGGACGGCAAGCTCGGACTCTTTCTTTTTCCCTCAGAGGACGCTTATGACAGGCCCGGGTGCACGCCCCCTCTTCCCGCTTCGGTGGGCCTGCCCGGCGCGGGGGTCTCTTCCCCCTCATGGACACTCTTCGTGCCTGGCTTCCTTCTCTCTCCTCCCTTCCCCCCGCTTTCCTCCGGGCGTGTTGGAGAAGAGGGTCTTCTTGTTTTCCTTCGCTCCGCCACCCAAGAGAGCGGAGAGGCAGCGGGGGCGCAAGGAAGAAGAAGCGGTGGTGGCGGCGGCTTCCTTCGGGGGCAACGCCAGCAAGAGGGTCTTCCCCCTCTTGCTGGCGTGCGTGGGCGGTGGGGAAGGCCCATGGGAGATTCCTTGGGCCGCCTAGCAGCTGAGGGTCTTCCCCACCGCCCACGCACGCCAGCAAGAGGGACACTCTTCGTGCCTGGCTTCCTTCTCTCTCCTCCCTTCCCCCCGCTTTCCTCCGGGCGTGTTGGAGAAGAGGGTCTTCTTCCGCTCTTATTGTCTTGGGTGGGCGGGAGGCAGGAGCTGCAGAAAGGGAAACTTTTTGTTTTCCTTCGCTCCGCCACCCAAGAGAGCGGAGAGGCAGCGGGGGCGCAAGGAAGAAGAAGCGGTGGTGGCGGCGGCTTCCTTCGGGGGGCAACGCCAGCAAGAGGGTCTTCCCCCTCTTGCTGGCGTGCGTGGGCGGTGGGGAAGACCCATGGAAGATTCCTTGGGCCGCCTAGCAGCTGAGGGTCTTCCCCACCGCCCACGCACGCCAGCAAGAGGGACACTCTTCGTGCCTGGCTTCCTTCTCTCTCCTCCCTTCCCCCCGCTTTCCTCCGGGCGTGTTGGAGAAGAGGGTCTTCTTCCGCTCTTATTGTCTTGGGTGGGCGGGAGGCAGGAGCTGCAGAAAGGGAAACTTTTTGTTTTCCTTCGCTCCGCCACCCAAGAGAGCGGAGAGGCAGCGGGGGCGCAAGGAAGAAGAAGCGGTGGTGGCGGCGGCTTCCTTCGGGGGCAACGCCAGCAAGAGGGTCTTCCCCCTCTTGCTGGCGTGCGTGGGCGGTGGGGAAGACCCATGGGAGATTCCTTGGGCCGCCTAGCAGCTGAGGGTCTTCCCCACCGCCCACGCACGCCAGCAAGAGGGACACTCTTCGTGCCTGGCTTCCTTCTCTCTCCTCCCTTCCCCCCGCTTTCCTCCGGGCGTGTTGGAGAAGAGGGTCTTCTTCCGCTCTTATTGTCTTGGGTGGGCGGGAGGCAGGAGCTGCAGAAAGGGAAACTTTTTGTTTTCCTTCGCTCCGCCACCCAAGAGAGCGGAGAGGCAGCGGGGGCGCAAGGAAGAAGAAGCGGTGGTGGCGGCGGCTTCCTTCGGGGGCAACGCCAGCAAGAGGGTCTTCCCCCTCTTGCTGGCGTGCGTGGGCGGTGGGGAAGACCCATGGGAGATTCCTTGGGCCGCCTAGCAGCTGAGGGTCTTCCCCACCGCCCACGCACGCCAGCAAGAGGGCGAAGACCCTCTTGCTGGCGTTGCCCCCGAAGGAAGCCGCCGCCGCCACGCCCGGCTCGGCTTCCCTGGCTCCTTGGCCGGGTGGGCTCGGCCGAAAGGGGCTGGAACTGCAGAGCCGAAGGGTGGCCTTTTTGTCTGGGAGGGAAGATGACGCGCGGGCGGCACAGGGGGGGGGGGAGGCAAAGCTCTGCGGCTCCAGCCACTTTCAGCCAAGCCTCCCCGGCCACGGAGCCAGGGAAGCCGAGCCGGGCGTGGAACATCGGCGCAGGAGGCAGGACACGATCGGGCGACCGGAGCAGCAGCGCCGCCGCCGTCACGCCCGGCTCGGCTTCCCTGGCTGCTTGGCGGGGGGGGGGGGAGGCTTGGCCGAAAGGGGCTGTACCCGCAGAGCTTTGCCTCCCACCCCTCGCCCCTGTGCTGCCGGCGCGTCATCTTCCCTCCCAGACTCCCCCGGCAAAGTGACGTGGAGGAATGGAAAGCTGAAACCGGGCGGTTTGAGTTTCCCATTCCTTCAAGTCACTTCGCCGCTGCTCTCCTGGCTAAACTGTGTGGCAGGAGACAGGCTTTGAGTTTTTGGCTGGGGGGGAGAAGTAGAACCTTCCTAACTCCCCCCCCCCCACCAGCCAGAAGGAGCGGCGAAGTGACGTGGAGGAATGGAAAGCTGAAACTGGGCGGTTTGAGTTTCCCATTCCTCCAAGTCACTTTGCCGCTCCTCTCCTGGCTAAACCGGCGGCAGGAGACAGGGTTGGGGGGGGGTACTGGGAAGCCCCCCAGGCCGACTGCCACCTTTTCAAACAGCCGCGCCCTTCCCAGCTGAGTCCTGAAGCCAAGCGCCTTTGGAACTTCTGCGCTTGGCTTCAGGACTCAGCTGGGAAGCGGCACGGGTGTTTTAAAAGGTCTCCCCCGGCATGGGGGGCTTCCTAGCACCCCCCCAAACCCGGGTTGGGGGTTCGGGGGGGTGCTAGGAAGCCCCCCATGCCGGCGGGAAGACCCAGGGAAGGTTCCTTTGGCCGCCTAGCAGCTGATCTGCCCGGCGGTAATGCAAACTCCACCATCTACGCATGCGTGCAGATGGTGGTGTTACTTCCGGGTAGAAAACTCGCGATATAGCGTTTCGCGAAGCTCGAGATCGCGAAACTCGAGGGATCACTGTATCTCTTTGAGGCGAGGAGAGGCCAGGCACCCTACCGCAAACCCTTGACATGAGTGACATCACGTTGGCCACCTTTAAGCCAGTCACATGACATTTAAGCCACTCTCGGCCACATGACCATCAAGCCACACCCACAAAATAAGCCATGCCCACAGTGTGGTGGTAAAAAATTTTGTGGCCCTTCACTGCAGCCACATCAGTTTAGGTTCTGCTATAATTATAACTCCTGAAGGACCATAGGAGAAAACTTCTTTTGGCTTCAGTGAGCCAAAAAATGGGTGGCTTGGGGGGGGGGAGTGGTCTTATAACACTGCTGGTTGCCCTTGACAATTTAGGTTGCTAAAACAAGGTGGTCATTAAGTGAACCATGCCCAATTTTACGACTTTCATGGTTACAGCCTATGAAGCAAATCTCTGTAGCTAAATGAATCATATTTAACTTGTTAAGAAAATCCAGCTTCCCCATTGGTTGGTTCCGCTGCTGCAAAATCAACTATGGTTTTTGTTGCAAAAATACACACACACACAAACCTAGGAACAGATATAAATGTGTGTGTGTGTAGGCGAACGTGTGCACAATATGCCAAATACGCTATACATATGGGCAATAAGCTATACACCCACGTAGGCAAAATATATGTTTAAAAAAAAAAAATAATCTTAAGAGCTAGAATTATTCTTATCGGGCATATTCAGGGAGAAAATTACCAAAGAAGACAGGTATTTGATATTACACGCTATCACTGCCACTAGAATCATTTACGCACAAAATTGGAAAACAGATCTAATACCGACTATGAAAACTGTGGTTACAAAAATTTTGCAAACAGCAAAGATAAGCAAATTGACTATGGAGCTGCAGGATAGAGACGAAACAGATTTTTTTACAAAACATGGGGATAGATGGTACATTTGGGTAAAACAAAATAAATATCAAAACTTATCATAAAATAGTTTTTTTGTTATATCATACCATATTTAAAGTATGTCACACTATACTTAGACTGTATATTGACTAAGAGAATATGAGTACTGTATCTAAATTTTGTAATATAAAGGCAACATATATGGTATGTGTGTGCAGGTATAGACATACAAAATATATTCATATGAATATATTCAAAATATATTTATATGTTTTATATACACTGCTCAAAAAAAATAAAGGGAACACTTAAAAAACAGAATACAACTTTAAATAAATCAAACTTTGGTGAAATCAAACTGTCCACTTAGGAAGCAACACCGATTGATAGTCAGTTTCACAATGTTGTGCACAATTCAACTTTGTACAGTACAAAGTATTCAATGAGAATATTTCATTCATTCAGTTCCCTTTATTTTTTGAGCAGTATATTTTAATGTTTGTTGTGAACCGCCTAGAGTCCCTAGGAAGATGGACGGCATACAAATATGTCTGTCTGTCTGTCTGTCTGTCTGTCTGGCTATCTATCATCTATCAATCGTCTATCTATCTATCTATCTATCTATCTATCTATCTATCTATCTATCTATCTATCTATCTGTCATCTCTAAATCTATCTATCTACATTCACACACACACAAACAAACAAACACATATGATTGTAGGACGTTTATACTGGGTTTTAATATTTTATCTGTTTTTATTTTTATGTATTAGGGTATTTTAACTTTGTAATTGTTTTTATTGTTGTAAGCCGTCCTGAGTCCCCTAGGTCAGGGGTCTCCAACCTTGGCAACTTTAAGGCTTGCGGACTTCAACTCCCAGAGTTCCTCAGCCAGCAAAGCTGGCTGAGGAACTCTGGGAGTTGAAGTCCGCAAGCCTTAAAGTTGCTAAGGTTGGAGACCCCTGCCCTAGGTGAAGGGCAGCATATAAAAATTCAAAAAAATAAATGAATAAATACATATACATACATATATATTTATATATGCAAAAAAGCAAAAAAGCCGATGCTACACATGCAAGGAAACGCGAAAAACATGCCCCGTCCGTTCGCAACGCGTTAAAAGCACATTTTGTTACACAGATTTCTTGCAACAAAATGTACTCTCTTTTCTTTGCATATTGCATCGGTGTGGCTACTAGATAGCCCTGCGGGGCGCGTGCCTGCCGGGGCTCTCTGATAATATCTGCCGGTGTGTGTGTGAGAGAGATCTGGGCGGCTCTGCTGCCCATCCCGCAGCCCGGCAAGAGCGACCCCGGAGGGGGACGCGGGGCTCCGAGGCCTTTCCGTTCGCTCCTCCCACTCGGCCGCGTCTCACTCACCGCTCCTCCGTCGGTGTCGTCGCCCCACTCCGCCGTGGCGGCCGCGAAATATTCGGGCTCCTCCATGGGCTCCGCTCGCCTCCCGGCTCAGGCAGCGGCGCGGCAGCAGAGCTGCGAAAAGGATAGAGGCGCCCCTCCCACGGCAGGTTGCCGGGGCGAACTAGGCCGGAGAGGGCAGGAAAGGCTCTCGCCCCAAATGCCACATGCTTTGCTCCAGTGCCTATCTTCCTATCTTCCTTTGTCCCCTCCTTCCTTCCTTCCTTCCTTCCTTCCTTCCTTCCTTCCTTCCTTCCTTCCTTCCTTCTTCCTTCCTTCCTTCTATCCCTCCCTCCCTTCTTTCCTTCCTTTCTTCTCTCCCTCCCTTCTTTCTTTCCTTCCTTTCTTCTCTCCCTCCCTCCCTTCCTTCTTTCCTTCCTTCCTTTCTTCTTTCCCTCCCTCCCTTCTTTCCTTCCTTCCTTCCTTCTTTTCTTCTTTCCTCCCTCCCTCTCTCTCTCTTTCTTTCTTTTTCTTTTTTTCTTTCCCCCTTTAATTCTGCAAGCTGAAGTATTCTGACTCTTTTGCTAGAGCCAGAAAGCTTGTCAGTACCAATTTTGCATTTCACTCCTTCATAACTATTTGTAGGGCAGCAATTCCCAATTTTTGTCCCCAGAAGATGTTACGCATTTCAACTCCCAGAATCCCCCAGCCAGGCTGAGAAAGACTGATTGAATTATATAGGGAGAAAGTGGTCATTTGGCTGTATGATTGAAAGAGGCTAAAACCCCAACTGGGATGGCACTTAACAAGAAGGAATAACAATATTATTTATTTATTTATTTATTTATTTATTTTGTCCAATACAAATTGAAAGTTAAGGAGAATAAAAATGTGTAGTAGTAAATATCAGGGAAGGGATAGAAGAAGAGATATGAGAATAGAATACAGTACATCAATGAAGAGTAGAGGAAGGATATATGGATGGGAGAAAAGATATATAAAATATAGGAGAGACAATTGGACAGGAGACGGAAGGCACATTAGTGCACTTATGCTCGCCCTTTACTGACCTCTAAGGAATCTGGAGAAGTCAACCGTGGAAAGTCTAAGGGAAAAATGTTGGGGGTTGGGGGTTTGACACAGTGCTAAAAAAAAAATAAGGGGAACACTTAAACAACACAATATAACTCCAAGTCAATCAAACTTCCGTGAAATCAAACTGTCCACTTAGGAAGCAACACTGATTGACAATCCATTTCACATGCTGTTGTGCACATTCAACTTTGTACAGAACAAAGTATTCAATGAGAATATTTCATTCATTCAGATCTAGGATGTGTTCTTTGAGTGTTCCCTTTATTTTTTTGAGCAGTATATATAAGTGCTATTAGTGGCATTTCAGAATATAGTACCTGAAAGCCCAACTCATCCACGTGGCAGATGTGAAAACAAATGTCATGAACACCAGTTTTGTTCTAGGAAAGAAAATGATTCATAAAATGATTTATAATGATTTGAGAATTGTCTGGAAACTGGAGCAGCTTCTCTAAATTTCTGTTTTCTGAAAGTTCTGAAGTCAGATGAAGACATAAGGATAAACATTTATTCCAGACATTTCACAGGAAAGAAGACCAGAATTAGAAACAGCAAAACCATCTCTCCAGATTACTAGATATGTGGCTTCATAACCTTTTAGCATTAGAAAAACTTGAATTTCTTTATTCAATTAGAGGTTGTTCCTCAAAATGCTTCTCTATAGAAACTTGAAAAGCCCCTACATTCTCAGAGAAAAGAGGAAGTCTTCTCTTAACTTATCTATCTCTATGAGAGCTAGGGACCAACGCGGAGATTTCTGGGTAAAAGCGGTTCTCGACTGTTAGGCGGTTTAAACCAAAGAGAGCGCGCTTCCGTTTATTCCAACAATATTTCCGGCATCAAAAACACACACACACCACTTCCTAATTGGCTGTGTTGCTACATACGGGTATTCTCTTAAAGAGATCGGCCGTGGTTATCAAAGCATTCACACAGCCAAACTCACGATTTATAGAGGCAACTCATTTGAAACCTCAAGTTAATTGTTCAGGAAACTTAGCCTTTCTGTGCCTGAGTGTTTTATACCCTCTGTTTGGCTCCACCTTAAGAGTTTCCTATTCCTGTGTAAAAATGTAGCTTTATTTAGAATCCAATGTATTTTTAAGGTAGCATTAAGTCTATTAAACTTTCTGAGCTTATTTTTCATGAAATAAATGCTTTTTGTGTTATTATGCTAATATAAAGAGCCAAAATACAGAAGAAGAAGAAGAAAAAGAGGAGGAGGAAGAGGAGGAAGAAGAAACTCATTAGTACCAATATCATGTATATAAACAGTGTTATTTCTTTGTATTTTACCAATACTTACTTGACGAATGAATGAATGAATAAATAAATAAATAAAAATAAATAATGTCCATAATCATTCTAGTACCCAAGTGATAATTCCTGTTGTCTAAGGTGAGCTATAAAAGCAAATAAATAACAGCAGGGATTGTGAAGCTTATCTTCAATAAAACCAGTTATAAGCTAATCATATTTTGGGAAAATACTAGTTTCGTTTAATGATATTTTTTTAATATGCACATTTAAGTTACTTATTCAGGTACTGTCCAATTTCGCATAATTATTGATACTTTTTGTTGTAATAGGTTGGCTTTTGCTTCTTTCATTATGTCTCTTAATTTGATGTTTACTAAGCTGTATATGTGCTTTTTAAAATTCTTTAAATACCTTTTTAAAGTTAAAAACGCATGATTTTTAAAAATTCAATCTGAAGAGCAACATAAAATCATCTGCCACAATGTTCTACGTGTCAATGAATACTTCAGCTTGAACCGCAACAACACACCAGCACACAATAGATTCAAACTCAATGTAAACTTGTCAAAACTCGACTGCAGAAAATACGATTTCATCAACAGAGTGATCGATGCATGGAATGCACTACCTGACTCTCTGGTTCCTTCCCCAAACCTCCAAAACTTTAACCTTAGATGCCTACAGTCGACCTCACCTCATTCCTAAGAGGTCTCTAAGGGTTGTGCATAAGCGCACCATCGTGCCTACTGTCCTGTTCTACTGTCCTATTGTCCAAATTTACCTATACCTACTTTGCTTTCGTTTATGTTTATAACAGTCATCTTGTACATGTTTTGACAAATAAATAAATAAAAATCAAATGTTACAAGAATTGCTGTACAACACTTTGTGGGAGTGACAACTTGAGTATTGAAAAAGCATCAGTCAATATAATGGAGGTTGCTTAGATACTAACTGGGGGCTAATATGTAAGCCAATACTTGGACTATGAAATTAAAATATTGGATTACAGTATCCAACTATTATCCAGTTTTGTACTACATCCAACTTACAAAATTTTTGTTAATAATTCCAATTGTTTGACATCCAAATAATTGCTTATTCCACAACACATTCATTGCTAAGTCCTTCCTTGCATCTTCTTGACAGTAGAGGAGATATAGTTGGGCATATGGGAGATCGGTTTACTCTTTGTGTACACACACACACACACACCTTTGTGTGGCACCCAGAGTCACTGACTGAGATGGGTGGCCATAAAAATCAAACAAATGCATAACTATTTCAATATATTGTATATATTAATGGATGGGTTTGTTTGAAAGGAAGCTCTCTGGAAGTACTTGATGTTTTTGCTTTGATTTTATGATGATTTCCCATCAGTGTAATAAGGACTCCCTCTTTTTAGGACTATCTTGATGCTCTTTGTAACATAGGCAGTCTGTTATTAACTGGCTTTCCTCTGATTCTGCAATGGAGAAGTCTCCAAGCCAAACTAGGCTCCTTGAAAACCAAGGGGAAATCCTGCTTGCTTCTACTTGGCTAGTCCTAAAGCAGTGGTTTTCAACCTGGGGGTCAAGACCACTTTGGGGGTTGAACGACCGTTTCACAGGGATCACCTAAGACAAATTTCCCATGGTGTTAGGAACTAAAGCTTCTATTCTGGCGCCTTGGAACATATTTTTACAATCCGATCAATCATGCCTTTACAGCGGGGGTGTCCCTCTGACTTTCCTGCCAATCAGCTTAAAGTTCTGTTGGGAGAATTGGCGCTAGACTTATGGTTGGGGGTCACCACAGCATGAGGAACTGTATTAAGCGGTCGCAGCATTACAAAGGTTGAGAACCACTGTCCTAAAGGGAGGTATCCAACAGCATGCACATTTCCAAGTCCATAGGAAATATGATAAACATGCAAAAATGCACACCAGTCTATCAGCTCAATTATCAGTAAAGGTTTATTGAAAGAGGAAAAGGAGACTGGAAGAAAGGCTGCGAGGTGTACAATGAAAAAAAAATGAATACAATTCTAGATCTATTTAGCTTTATGTATTGAAATAAGCTTAATGTTAAATTGGGGCTTCAGATTTCTACCAGCATCCATTTAGTTGGACTTAGTTGGTCAAGTAATCCAAACGTTCTAAGATGAATAGTGATAAGAACTAACTAGAACTGAGTCTTTTCAAGAGAGACAACTCAAGCTGATATCAGTCCTTTTTCTCTTCAAAGTGATGCAGGATTCACGGGCATAATAAGCATCAGTGATATCAGCCATCTTCAGTTTATCATAATAGATGAGATTAAAAGACTTAGAAACTTCTTACTGAAGACTTGAATATATTTATAAAGTGATACTGACTGGAATTCAGCACACTAAAAGAATGGAAATAAAGACTAATAAATTCCACATAAACTCCATGAAACCCTAATAAGAGGTATGTTCAACCAATTGTGGTTATCACTATTTAAAAAAAAACTTGTAAGGACAAGGACAAACTAACAAGAGCCTGTTAATGTTGCTCTGAATTACTGTACTTGCAGTAAACATTCTGGAACTTGGTACATTTGCAAGAAATCTAGGACTAGATTGTATAAAAATAATCTCTGAACGTAATCGCAGCTATCTGGAGACAATAAGCCACACCTATCATGCTAGGATCCACCTATATCTACATTTGTTGGCATCACAGGGTTAAATCCTGCAGAGGAAAGGTAGCTGTACTTTTCTTGGGATTATCTGTAAGAGCAACTATAGGTGTTTCTAATGGATTTCATTTTTTCTCTATATAGTGGTACCTCTACTTAAGAATGCATCTACTTAAGAACTTTTCTAGATAAGAACCGGGTGTTCCAAGATTTTTTTTGCCTCTTCTTAAGAACTATTTTCTACTTAAGAACCCGAGCCCGGAAAAATTCCCAGGAAATTTGAGAGCGGCATGAAGGCCCAGCCAGTTTCCTGCATTTCCCCTGGGTTTCTCTCTCTGGCGCAGGTGCGAGGCAGCCTTGCGTCGGGTGTATGGGAGGCGTATGCTCCTCGCTATCTCAGAGTCCCTATTTTTTTTTTTAAAAAAGCCTTAAAGTTTTGGATTTTTTTGATTCCCCTCCCCTCACCTTCTTCCTTCAGTAGTGACTGTCCTCCTCCTCCTCCTCTTCTTCTTCATCCTTCTCCCACGCAAATTCCCAGCATGCATTATTTGCTTTTACACTGATTCCTATGGGAAAAATTGCTTCTACTTACAAACTTTTCTACTTAAGAACCTGGTCACGGAATGAATTAAGTTGTTAAGTAGAGGTACCGCTGTATTTCTAACTTCAATCCTGATAGTTAGAAATTATGAAGCACTATTTTGCATGCATGGGTGTCTCTGTGTGTTTGCATATGTGTGTCTATCAGTCAGTTTGTCTCCTGATGATTACCTGGACAAATCTGTAATTTCCTTGGCAGGGTTATTCAGAAGTGGCTTGCCATTGCCTCCTTCCTTGAGCTGAGACAAAGTGACTGGCTCAAGGTCACCAGCTCGTGCCTTAACCGGCATACCAAACTGGCTCTTATTTTGAATATTACCTGTTGTATAGTTTGATGAAATGCTTCAATCAACATCTGTTCAGTTCTTTCAGTTAAAGTCTTTGCCAATTGCTTGAAATATTTTTGTAGGGCTAAGTGCATAGTTAGTACTCTTTTTTTGTTTTGCACAGGGTAGTAAACAGCAGAATTCAAGCCGAAGGCTGCAGATAAATATACAAGCATAGGGACATAGATTTTTTTTATAATGGAAGCCATCACTAAATATTAGTCTGCATTTCTGTACATTATTACAATTATTACTGCACATTAAGAATTTTATTAATGTACATTAAGAATTTTATTACATTATTACATTAAGAATTTTATCAATGTACAATGATTTTATTAATGTACAATAATAATTTTATTAATGTACAATAATAATTTTATTAATAATATTTTTGTAGGGCTAAGCTCAAGGTTTGTTGCATAGTTAATACTCCTTTTTTTTCAGAGTAGTAAGCAGCAGAATTCAAGATGAAGGCTGTACATAGATATGCAAGCACAGGGACATAGGTTGTTTTTAAAATGGAAGCCACCATTAAATATTAGTCTACATTTCTGTACATTAATAATAGAGTTTATTTCTCAGCTAGGTATGCTTTTCACTGTGGGATTGTGACTTGTACACTTAGCTAACAAAAGTCTATTGTTGAATTCTCAATACCAGAAAGGTAAGAATTATAATGGAGTAATTGGTATACATTGCAGAGACAATCATTATTCAAATACAGTGATACCTTGTCTTACAAACTTAATTGGTTCCGGGACGAGGTTCTTAAGGTGAAAAGTTTGTAAGACGAAACAATGTTTCCCATATGAATCAATGGAAAAGCGATTAATGCGTGCAAGCTCAAAATTCACCCCTTTTGCCAGCCGAAGCGCCCGTTTTTGCGTTGCTGGGATTTCCCCGATCGCAGCATCGCAAAAACACAGAGGTCCGGAGGTGGGGTTTTGAGGACTTTGGTGTTTTTGCGATGCTGCGATTTCACTGATGCACCCTTCACTGGGAAACCCCAACTCTGGACTTCCGTTGCCAGCAAAGCACCTGTTTTTGCGCTGCTGGGATTCCCCTGTTGGGATTCCCCTGCAGCATCACAAAAACATGGAAGTCCGGAGGAGGAATCACAGCAGTGAAAAAACGGGTGCTTCGCTGGCAACAGAAGTCTGGAGGTGGGGCATCCCAGCGGCGGCGGTGGGTTTGTAAGGTGAAAATATTTTGTAAGAAGAGGCAAAAAAAATCTTAAACCCTGGGTTTGTATCTCGAAAAGTTGTATGACGAGGCGTTTGTAAGACGAGGTATCCCTGTAGATAGCAATATGGCACCAAATACCCGGTTCTAGTATTTAGCTCATAAAAACACCAAAATATGTAGTCTGCTTTTTCAAGGTACTAACCGGCATGGATTCTAACAAATGAAGTATATGGTCAATGGATGCATGAGTTTGGCAAGAATCAAGAGAATGGGAATCTCAAAAAAGATTTTCAAAAACAAAAATCACTTTGGGGGGGAAAAAAATCAATTGAACATTGTTCTATTCCAGTGTTTCCCAATCTTGGGAGCTTGAAAATGGGTGGGCTTCAACTCCCAGAATTCCCCAGCCAGCATGGGAGTTAAAGCTCAATAATAATGTCCCATTAGCAAACTGGTTGTCTAAAAAAGATTTGTGAGACACCAACTTTGGAATGCTTTGAGTATCAGACTAATGATCTCTGAATGCTATTAACAAATTACAGTGGTACGGCTCTACTTATGAACTTTTCTAGATACGTAGGAACTGGGTGTTCAAGATTATTTTGCCTCTTCTCAAGAAACATTTTCCATTTACAAACCCAACCCTCTGAAACTGTAACCGGAAAAGGCAGGGAGAAGCCTCTGTGGCGGGGCCTCTCTAGGAATCTCCTGGGAGGAAACAGGGCTGGGAAAGGGGGGAGAAGCCTCTGTGGGGCCTCTTCTAGGAATCTTCTGAGAGGAAACAGGGCTGGGAAAGGTGGGGAGAAGCCTCTGTGGGGCCTCTCTAGGAATCCCCTGGGAGGAAACAGGGCCTCCACCCTCCCTGTGGTTTCCCCAATCGCACACATTTGCTTTTATATTGATTCCTATAGTAAAAATAGCTTCTTCTTGCGAACTTTTCTACTTAAGAACCTGATCATGGAATGAATTAAGTTCGTAAATAGAGGTACCACTGTAGTTGCTTCACTTGTTTTTCCCCGATTATTTTAAAAAAATTATTTGGAACCACAAAGGAACAGAAAGATATGTTATTAATAGTGAGAATCGCATTTTTGTTCTTTGATTCTAGTACGAGTTATCCGAAATACCAGATACTAAAATCTTCAGAAACTGCATAATATTTCACTCCGCTTACAAGAAGCCATAGATCGTACATTATCTACTTAAGATTGGCAAGGAAAATGGTTTTGAAGCCATACATGTCGGGTTTACAGAGTTCACACAGATACACACAATTGCTTTGATGGTATGTAACTCCATGGTGATTATCTTTGAAACAATAATCGAGGTTCTGTCCAGTCTATTTCTTGCTTCATTCACTCTGTGCATTTTTTACAGCAAACAGAACAAGATCTAATCCATACTGGTCTAAGGAACTATTCCCATCTTTACTGAACTCTCAAGAAAATGTTCTGATTGATTAAAAATGGTTGGAGAAATTTACCATGACTGCATATTCAATTGGTGAAATAATGCAGTTTTGATTTATTTGATTGCATTGTAAACATCAATAAGCCTTGCATAATATGGGCATTAAATAATTTTAAGACTTCATTAAAGATTATGTTGCGATAGGTTTTCCATAGTCTAACTGGGTACAATAATATGAAATGGGCAGAATAATTGAGTGGGTAGCGTCTTTTGAACTGCTCCAGAGAGAACAGTGAGTTCTAATGAATCTTAGAGGTAGGAGATACTTTTCCACAATCTGGTCTTAAGCCATTCCAAAATACAGTGGTACCTCTACTTAAGAACTTAATTCATTCCGTGACCAGGTTCTTAAGTAGAAATGTTTGTAAGTAGAAGCAATTTTTCCCGTAGGAATCAATGTAAAAGCAAATAATGCGTGCAAACCCATTAGGAAAGAAATAAAAGCTCGGAATTTGGGTGGGAGGAGGAGGAGGAAGAAGAGGACGACGACAGTCACTGCCCAGAGTGAAGGGAGCGTTTTTTTTCTCTGGGCACTGACAGAGGTTTATTCCCTCTCCAAGCGCCCAGAAAAAAGAAAATGCTTTGTTCACTCTGGACTGCCAAAGCCTCCTTAAGTGCCACTGAAAGGCTCCTCTGGCAGTCCAGAAAAGCCTGAGATGGCCGGGATTAAAGAGGGAATGGCAGGAAACTGGCCAGGCCTTCATGCCCCTCTCAAATTTCCTGGGAAATTTTTCCGGGCTCGGGTTCTTAAGTAGAAAATGGTTCTTAAGAAGAGGGGAAAAAATCTTGGACACCCGGTTCTTATCTAGAAAAGTTCTTATGTAGAGGCATTCTTAAATAGAGGTACCACTGTACATGTGGATTTATTCTAATGAGAAAAGAATAGCAAAACATGTTGGAGATGAGAATTAAAAAGGGTTATTAAGGAGTATAAATAGTCCTTGATTTATGACCACAGTGGAGCCCAGCATTTCTGTCGCTAACTGAAACAGTTGTTGAGTTTTGCCCCATTTATACAATTTTCCTTGCCACAGTTGTTAAGTGTCTCATTGCAGTTGCTACATTTAAGTAACACAGTTGTAAAATGTATCTGTCTTCCTTATTGGAAGGCGGTTACAAAAACTGATCCCATGATCCTGGAACCCTGCAATCATCATAAGTATGAGCTGCTTGCCAGGAGCCTGAATTTTGATCACACGGCCAAGGGATGCTGCAACTATTGTGTGAAAAAGGGCCATTGGCAGCAAAGGGCTCCACTTACTTTTTCTTACCAGATTCTGAGGCCGGTGCACACAATACCTGTGTGCATGCCTCTGCACGAGATTTCGCTTCTGCGCACGCGCCCGAATCAATATCTCGCGTGAGGATGCTTGCGTGGGCAAGATTTCGGAACACAGAAGCCAAAAAAAAAAGGGCAAAAATTGCAGAAGCGAAATCTTGCGCAGAGGTGTATGCACACGTGTCAATTGCACGCAAAACTTGGCCGGCCTCCGGATTCCGTTAAAAAAAGTCCTAATGGATTAAAAAGTCCTAACAGATTGCCAATCCCATTTGTACTGGGTGGGATCCATCACTGGCCATAGGTCACTTTTTCCACTGCCATTGCAATTTGAACAGTCACTAAACAAACTTATAAATTGAGGACTACCTGCAAGATTCTTGCTTATTCATTATGAACTGGGTGGCTCCTACAAAATTTTGCATTCACCTTTTCTTTCATTCCCACAATATTTATCTTAGCATAAAAAGAACTCGAGAAATAGTACATTCCACTCTCGGAAGTGTGCAGTATTTTAACATCCATTTGTTACAAAGATCCATTTTGAAAATATCTCTACAATTTATTATTATTTTTGTACAAAATATGTCAAATAGTCAGTCAATGTTGTAGGGGACTAGCATGGCATGTTAAGTTTTAAATTCACTTGATTTACACACTTGCAAAACATGAAACAGCAGCCGCCTAAATTCATCCAAAAAGCTGGAGGAAAAATATTAAAACCAGGGGATCCTACTTATGTCAGAGTCATTGCAGTAATGCAGCTGGGAAGAAATATTTTCATAATAGCACTGTTATTGGTAATAAAGTCACCCCCTGATAGTTATGATGATGCATTTAACCCTAAAAACCCACTTCAGTTTTACTAGATAGTGGTGTGGGGCATCGTCCATTTTAGGATGGGGACAAATACTTAGAAAATACCTTGGCTCTTAAAAACCAGAAATTCCTGGACCTGTCAAAACCAGTTTTCTCCCCGGTCATGGTCATTTACCTGAACCAAAAGTTCAAATAAATAAATAGGAAATTGAAATTGAAGGAAAAGATGAAGATTAGATGGAAATAGTTTAGCTAACTCCAAAGTTAAGGCAATTAAATTAGAGACAGAAGAAAACACAGAACTAAATAGCAAGCACTTTATGGGATTTTTGTATTGAAAAGAAAAACAAAACAAGAAAAATGTTAAAAATAAGACTTGCGGTTACCAGGCCAGCAAATTGCACAAACTCAGAGACGTGCTAACAAAGGCAGAAAGACACACACACACACTCGCTTTCTTTCTACACATGTGCAAACCAAACTGCTCCCTCCAACCCAACATTTTTTTTTAAAATCTGTCAAATGTTTCCATTCATATAAAGCTCCATAGGAAGTATATTTTAATGGGATGTGTGTTAAGTGTGCAATATGCACACGCGCAGATATACTTTATTACATAAACTTTTATCTATTCACCCGAAGTGTCCTTACTTTTAAAGATGAGGCAACATTTTGTTTTTCTTAGATCACACATTACATTCCTTGTAAATACTTCATTTAATTATTATTCATCTTCTTCTCCCTTCCCTAGGATTTAGAGATTAATAAAATAATTTTGGCACTAAACTTAACAAGTTTTGGCTTTTGTTAAAAAAAATTAAGGCTCACATTTCATAGTTTGTGTATATGTGTCTGAGAGTGCATTTACATACATATACAAATGTGTATACATACCAGCGGTTCTAAACTTTGGCAACTTTAAGGTGTGCAGACTTCAACTTCCAGAATTCCTCTGCCAACTGGCTGAGGAATTCTGGGAGTTGAAGTCCGCATGGCTTAAAGTTATCTTAACAGTTGAGAAACACTGGTGCTTTCCCCCCCAAAAACCCCAGCAGGCACCAACTAAAAATAAATTTGTGGGTCTGACTTTGCCACTGATTCCAAATGCTCACAAGGCAGTACCTCTTCAAAATGTTTCACAATTACAATCTGATCTTTTAAATCCATTTAATAACACACACAGGCTAAGATGCAATGATCCTGTGGCAGATACACAGTCAACTGTTGCCAACTGTTCAACAGCTTTAGCTCCTATACCCGAGGAGACAAGCGCTGTCTCTTAAAATCTGCTGTGGCTTATTGATCTTGGATTCTGCAGTAGCAGAAACCAGAAAAGAAAACTCAGAAATGATGTGCCCCTTCCACTTGTTGCCTGCTACCCCAAATTTATGCATGGGGAGCCAACACCAAGAAGGATTCTGTAAAAGACGTTGCAATTGTTGCTATTCCAGCAGGGAGAAATATATCCTCGTATTGGCTAATGGCACCAATCAACTAAAAACTGAATGATCACCACTATTTCATGTCTATTGAAAGTGAAAATCGATAGGAAAGTACATTTTCTCAATTTTCTCCAATTGCCCATGTGAAAAAAGCTAGAATACATAGAGTCTTTGGATATCACAAAGACTCCTGCCACCAGCAGAAATTTGGGACACAAGACAAGTTTCTGAAAGGGATGCCTTTCTAATAGCAAAACTTTAAGTGATGCCCTGCGAAAATAGAAGGACATATGTAAAAGGCAATTTAAAAAAATAATCGCTGTATTAAGACCCATGTTCCCCTACTTTGGGGCCAAGAATTGGGCTTGAGCAAAGTAGGCTAACACTGTTTTAGACGTGTTATTATAGCTGTAATTTTAGACTTTGTACAAATTTGTACAGGTAGGTTTAGACACATGAAAAAGTAATATGCTCACAAAGACATGAAACACCTAAGTATAAAATATAAAGCAGTGTAATAGTTACTAAAATTACATGCTGTCTTATTGCTACAGTGATTTTTGCTTTTTTTTAAACTGTACCACATGTTGTCCTAAGCATATAATTTGCATAAATTATTCAAGTTTAAGAAAAAAAAATCCACACGTCTCCACTTTAAGCTACTTATATAGTTAATATATAAAACAATGTTTTAAGTTATCTCTTTATTAAAAGAGAAGTAAAATGTCATTTGAAACTGAAATTCAGTGACCAGATCTAGGGGCAAGGTACATTTTATCATTATGCCTGTTAGAGGAGTTAGCGTTGGGTGGAAAGTCTTAGACCCAGCATGAAGATAGCCTCTAGGCCTGTGCAGTGCCTATAATATTAAGAATTTTTTTGTTCTGTTTTTATCTTTTTGCACAAAAAAAAAATACTATGAATGACAAAGACTAACATTGATAATTTGTAGCAAAATTTGGTTTATGTAGAAACAAGTCATGTTTTGCATTTGGATAGAGATTTAAATGAATTAAAGCTAAAAATTAAAAAGCATGATGCTGAAACATCTGCTCGCTTGTTGTAGAACTCACTTTTAAAGTGGTTAAGTTTGCACGATTTGTACTTTTTTTTTTAATATACTAAACAGTATTTCCCCCCTCCTTTTATAAACCAGAAAAAAAATTTCCCTAAACTACAGATAATTTTTTTCCCTACCTTGAGCGAATGCTGCTGAAAGGTTTGACAAAGCTGTACAGCGCAATCAAACATACTTACATCTTAGCTCATTGCACAGGAACAGCCATAATCAAGGCACAAAGATCTTCTACAAGTTATTTTTTTTTCAATAAAGTTGTACAAAATAATACATTTTACAGTCTGTACAAGAATAATAATCCAGCAGTAAAATAAAAACTAGAGGGGTGGAAAAGTAGAAGGCAGGGAAGGAGGGTTAGAGGAAATAGAAGAAGGGGAGAGACAGGGGAACAGGAAAATAAGGGTTTTTTTTATATATGAGAGAGATAGGATTGACAGTGGACAAACTGAAAACAGTGTGTGTGGTTAAATCTTTCTGCAATCACAGGCTATAATGCAGTTCATTTTGCACCGTCCCTGATAGTCAGGACCATCATGGTTCAGCAACACTTTTCTGAAGGTAGCAGTTGGTTTTTCTACTGTCTAGGTTTGTCGTAGAAATGTCAGTATTTCCACTCAAAGTCACATTCAGAGGCAAAAAACCCCCCAAACCGAAGCGGCTGCCCTTAGAACTTGGCACCTTCCTTAGTTGGACGCAGTGAATGGATACAGAGTTGAAAATCATGGGGATAAAGGATCATGCCCACAACAGTAATGGTTTTATCTAAAGTTCTCCCTCCTCTTTTGTTTTGTTTCATTGTGTCTGCTTTGAAATATTTAATTGAAATCCCAAATCCTCTCAGGTGCTTCACCCTTCGGGCGTTAATTCTTTTGTTTGGCATTGTTTGGGTTTCGTTTCGTTAAGTGTTAAAGAGGGGAAAAAAACAAACCTCACCCTGACCACAGAAATAGTCTCTTTTTTTCCCCGGGACTATTTCCGATGACCGTTCCAAGGGACAGAGATGCTGATCTTTATCCAGCAAGGAAAAAAGACTGAGGGATGCAAATCAGAGAGAGATAAAGTCTGCAGTTCTCTTCCACCTTATGTGGGCCAGGCTATTTTTTTTTTCTTTTTAGTAAGGAACAAGGAGTCCAAAAACAGAGGAAAAAGTGCGCTCCATCACAACAACTCATATTGGCGAAGATGCATCCTTTGAATAATGTCCCGACAGTCATTGAAAACCCTCCGAATGTTTTCTGTATCTACGGCGCAGGTGAAGTGAGGGTAGCAGTAATGCCGTCCGTCTCCGCTGGCTGTGCTGATTCTCTGCAAGAGCAGTAGATAGAAAAGTTGCGTCAGTTTTTCAAGCATATCATCCATTCCTGCCTCTATCCCCCCCCCCCCCCCCCCACATCCCTTCTCTAGATCCTTTCCCCTAAGTTCTAAGAATCTGATATGCCCGGATAAATAGAGACTGAATACAAATCCTCTGGAATAATCAGCCAGCAGATTGACCTATAAAGCCCTACATGGCATTGGACCAGATTACAGTGGTACCTCATCATACGAACTTAATTGGTTCCAGGAGGAGGTTCGTAAGGTGAAAGGTTCATAAGATGAAACAATGTTTCCCATAGGAATCAATGGAAAAGCAAATAATGTGTGCAAATCCTTCAGGAAAATCCCAAACTTTAGAAGGGAGGCGAACAGAGGGCAGGGAGGAGCAGCTAAAGGGGGCGGGTGGAAGAAGCAAGGCTAGGCTAAAGGGTGAGTGGGAAGGAAGAAAGGCAAGGGGGGCACCCCTCCCTTTTCTTTCTTAAAAAGACACCCTTTCAGTGCCTTTGCAAGCACGTTATTCTCTGCAAAATCTTTCCTCCAAACTGCCCCTCCCTTTTCTTTCTTAAAAAGACACCGTTTCAGTGCCTTTGCAAGCACGTTGTTCTCTGCAAAATCTTTCCTTCCCCAAGCTGACCCTCCCTTTTTTTTCTTAAAAAGACACCGTTTCAGTGGCTTTGCAAGCACGTTATTCTCTGCAAAATCTTTCCTCCAAACTGCCCCTCCCTTTTCTTTCTTAAAAAGACACCGTTTCAGTGCCTTTGCAAGCACGTTGTTCTCTGCAAAATCTTTCCTTCCCCAAGCTGACCCTCCCTTTTCTTTCTTAAAAAGACACCATTTCAGTGGCTTTGCAAGCACGTTATTCTCTGCAAAATCTTTCCTCCAAACTGCCCCTCCCTTTTCTTTCTTAAAAAGACACCGTTTCAGTGCCTTTGCAAGCACGTTGTTCTCTGCAAAATCTTTCCTTCCCCAAGCTGCCCCTCCCTTTTTTTTCTTAAAAAGACACCCTTTCAGTGCCTTTGCAAGCACGTTGTTCTCTGCAAAATCTTTCCTTCCCCAAGCTGCCCCTCCCTTTTTTCTTAAAAAGACACCCTTTCAGTGCCTTTCCAAGCACGTTGTTCTCTGCAAAATCTTTCCTTCCCCAAGCTGCCCCTCCCTTTTTTTTCTTAAAAAGACACCCTTTCAGTGCCTTTCAAAGCACGTTGTTCTCTGCAAAATCTTTCCTACTCCAAGCAGCCCCTCCCTTTTCTTTCTTCAAAAAAGGGGGGGAAAAGAAACCCCTTCATCCCAGCAGCAGCTGCTTGGGTTCGTAAGGTGAAAATAGTTCGGAAGAAGAGGCAAAAAAATCTTAAACACCGGGTTCGTATCTTGAAAAGTTCGTTAGAAGAGGCGTTCGTAAGATGAGGTACCACTGTACTTGCGGGACCGCCTTCTGCCACATGAGTCCCAGCGACCGGTGAGATCCCACAGAGTTGCCTTCTCCAGGTCCTGTCAACTAGACCAGGGTTTCCCAACCTTGGCAACTTGAAGATATCTGGACTTCAACTCCCAGAATTCCACAGCCAGCATTCGCTGGGCATTTGCTGGCTAGGGAATTCTGGGAGTTGAAGTCCAAATATCTTCAAGTTGCCAAGGTTGGGAAACACTTAACTAGACAGTGTTGCTTTGGCAGGGCCTAGGGGAAGAGCCTTCTCTGTAGGGGCCCCGGCACTCTGGAATCAGCTCCCCCCAGAGATCCACATTGCCCTAACCCTCCTTGCCATTCCCACCAGGCTTGGAGCCATTAGACGCTAGCCCTCTGGTCGATAAAATGTAATGTATGTTTGTTGTGTGAATGGGAATGATTGATTTTTTAAGGCTATTGGTTTTTTTTTAGATTAATCAAATTAACTGGATTAGGATGTTTACATTGTTTCTTTTATACGTTGTAAGCCGCCCCAAATCCTCAGAGAGGGGCAGCATATAAATCCTATAAATAAGTGAAATAAATAAATAAATTAGATGGAGAATTTGGTTTAAAAATATGCAGTTTTGTGGGCTAAATGCTGCTAACTAGGTAGATATAATTTATACTTGTTCAAATCCAAATTCTTCTGATTGTACCCTGTTTCCCCCCACAAGACATCCTCTGAGAATAAGCACAATCGGGCTTTTGAGTGCACGGCAATAAGGCCCATCGCTTATTTTAGGGTTCAAAGTAATATAAGACAGGGTCTTATTTTCGGGAATACATGGTATGATTAAAAGATGATTAAAAGCAGTATTGTTAAGGAGGTGGTTCTATGCTAATGAAGCACTGCTAAATTCCATGAACGGTGATGGAACGACCAAAGTCAAAGGGCTTTATAGGAAGTCCTCGACGTACCACAGTTCATTTAGTGACCATCTGAAGTACCAATGGCACTGGGGGGGGGGAAGTGACTTAGGATCGTTTTTCAGACTTATGACTGTTGCAGCATCCCTGTAGTCACGCGATCAAAATTTAGATGCTCGGCAACTGACTCATATTGTCGCGGGGTCATGTGATTCCCCCTTTGTGACCTTCTGACAAGCAAAGCAAATGGGGAAGCCCGATTCACTTAACAACCGTGTTACTAACTTAACAACCACAGTGATCAACAATTGTGGCAAGAAGAGTTGTAAAATATCACTTGACAGCTGTCTCGCTTAAACCCATTGAAATTTTGGGCTCAATTGTGGTCGTAAGTCACCGACTACTTTCTACAGGGTGTCCTCGTTTACCAACTGCCTTGTTTAGCAACTGTTTGAAGTCACAGTGTTTGGAAAAGCTTTATGACCAGTCCTCCCATTTATGGCTGTCACAGCATCCCATGATCGTGTGATCACATTTGCAAGTTTCACAACTGGTCTCCAACAAGCAGAATCAAAGGAGAATGTTGACATTTTAATGAAAATACAGTGGTACCTCTACCTACGAATGCCTCTATTTACGAACTTTTCTAGATAAGAACCGGGTGTTCAAGAGTTTTTTGCCTCTTCTCAAGAACCTTTTTCCACTTACAAACCCGAGCCTCCGAAACTAACCGGAAAAGGCAGGGAGAAGCCTCCGTGGGGCCTCTCTAGGAATCTCCTGGGAGGAAACAGGGCCAGAAAAGGTGGGGGAGAAGCCTCTGTAGGGCCCTCTCTAGGAATCTCCTGGGAGGAAACAGGGCTGGAAAAGGTGGGGAGATGCCTCCATGGGGCTCTCTAGGAATTCTCCTGGGAGGAAACAGGGCCTCCACCCTCCCTGTGGTTTCCCCAATCGCATGCATTATTTGCTTTTACATTAATTCCTATGGGAAAAATTGCTTCTTCTTACAAACTTTTCTACTTAAGAACCTGGTCACAGAACAAATTACATTTGTAAGTAGAGGTACCACTGTATTGGAAAACCAGCTGTCTAAAATGGTATACAGTTTTTCCTGCCATAACAAGGGGTTGGACTAGAAGACCTCCAAGGTCCCTTCCAACACAGTTATTCTGTATTCTCTAAATGACATCACAATTTGCAGTCACACAATGCCTCACTTAATAAATGTAGGGATTCACTTAATGATGGAAGCACAGCGATGTCATAAGTTTGGAACTTCTCACATGATTTGTTCTGTTTAACAACCACAATATTTAGCCCTGGAGTTGTTGCTCCCAATCATGGTTGGTAAGTGAGGACTGCCTTTGACGCTCCAAGTTAAAAGACTTGGTCACTCAAATTACATCTCAGAAATGTCCATCAATATTTCTCAAATGACAATTCTGCTTTGCTGCGGTTACTGAGACGCTTCTCAAACAAAAAAGTGAAATAGCTGTAAATGTAGCGGGCTGAAAAAGCAAGTAGAAGCAAGGTCATGTCTGATAAAAACAGGAACAGTAAAAAAAAAAAAAGCCTACTTACAAGAAATTCATCTCTAATAAAATACTTGGCCCTTGTAACTCTAGGATCCTCGCCAGGTTCTGGTGTTGCTGCTCATTTTAAAAAAAAAAGTAAAGAACAACAAAAAAAAGGTTAGTTTTCAATAGAAATTACTTTTATTGGATTCACAGGAGGGATTAAAGAAAACATTTTAGTGCCAAAAGGCATTAGCATTGCAATATACCTCTTTAAATATAGACTCACGTTGTACGAAGGGCTGCCTATTAGAAGAGCGGATCAGCTGGAAGTTGCATTTTAATTATTACTGTTGCACTTAAATGACTTCAACAAAACACCAACAAGCATAAAAGGTAGGGGGTTATTGTTTTTACTCTTTGCATATTGGGATTTTATCTTTTGGAAGTCACCTAATGTCACTGAAAGCGAGCGGGCAGCCATATTCCAATCAATCAATCAATCAATCAATCAATATTAATGAGACTGCCTTCTACTTCATATCTCCATCCAGCTAACAAGGGCCCACAGAGCTGGCCTCCTCCAATCCCGTCCACCAAACAATGCCAGTTAGTGGGGCCACAAGGAAGGGCCTTCTCTGTGGTGGCTCCAGTGCTCTGGAACCAACTGCCTCTGGAGATCTGCACCCTACCAGTCTTCTGGAAAGCCGTTAAGACTCTTCCGGCAGGCCCGAGGCCGTTGGGTTATCACCTTGACTCAGCCACAAATGATTGAGAATAATATGTAAGGTTTTTTAAAAAGTGTTATTAATGTATTTTTATATTGCTTTTAATTGTTGTCATTATTGTAGATCGTATTTTTACATTGCCTGTAACTCTTGTTATTTTGTAAGCTGCCCAGAGTCCAATTGGAGTTGGGCGGCACATAAATCTTGCAAATAAACAAACAAATGAATAAATAATATAATTCTTTAAATAATAATTTAAAAAAATCTCAGGTGCATTCACTTAAAATTAGTTAAAAAGAATTGAAATTCAAACAACAATAAATATATTATTTTACACTATTTCCTCCTGTTTATTTATTGATCTTAAGGAGGTGCAAGGTGAACCATCGATCAGGAAAGGCCTGAAAATTAGTAGATGCCTTCACTCAGGGGTCCCCATTCCCTGGACTGTGGGCCACCACTGGACATTGAGTTGTTTGGAACCAGGCCGCAGAAGTGGTGAGCGAGTGGATACTTCCCCACTTGTGGGAGTAACAGGCAGGCGTGCTGCTCCATTTGGGCATGACGAGTACTCATGCAAATAGAGCTATGTGTGCTCGCCTGCCACTCACACTAAACCAGTGGTGGCGAACCTATGGCACGGGTGCCGGAGGTGGCACACGGAGCAATATCTGCTGGCACGCGAGCCGTTGCCTTAGCTCAGCTCCAACATGCATGTGTCTGCCGGCCAGCTGATTTTTGGCTCACGTAGAGGCTCTGGGAGGGTATTTTTGGCTTCTAGAGAGCCTCCGGGGGGATGCGGGAGGGCATTTTTTACCCTCCAGGCAAGCCTTTGGAGCCTTGGCAGGGTGAAACATGAGCCTACTGGGCCTACCAGAAGTTGAAAAACGTCTGTTTCCGTCCTCCAGTGGGCCTCCGGGATGCAGGGGGAAGCTGTTTTCGCCCTCCCCAAACATTGCATTATGGGTATGGGCACTCATGCATGCCCGATAGCATGTGCACATGCTCTTTCGGCTCCCGAGGAAGAAAAAAGTTCGCCATCACTGCACTAAACCATCCCTTCCCCCCCTCCCCCGCCAGTCTGCAAAGCCAGAAAGGTTAGGGATTTCTGCTGTAATTGTCACTGAATTTTGGACCTGTGATCTGAGATATTCAATATATATATATATATATCTCAACTTTATTTGATTAGTCAATCGACCATATCAAAGCGAGGAAAAGGACCACATCGGTCGTCATGAAACTGTAACTGGTTAAAATACAATAAAATTGGCTAAAATAGAGAGAATTTGAATAAATAATAAGTTAAAATGCAGTATAATATGCTAAAATGGAGTAGTAAAACATGAGAATATAACTCGTGCAAAGGATTATATTAAACAAATCTAAGATACTGATATAAAATATTCTTAAGTGAGTTCATCTCCTTTGCATGCCTGAGATCTGCAAAGGAGTTCATCTCCTTTGCATGCCCCCGAGACCGCCTCCTGCCGCATGAATCCCAGCGACCGATTAGGTTCCACAGAGTGGGCCTTCTCCGGGTCCCGTCAACTAAACAATGTCGGTTGGCGGGCCCCAGGGGAAGAGCCTTCTCTGTGGCGGCCCCGACTCTCTGGAACCAACTCCCCCCGGAGATTAGAACTGCCCCTACTCTCCCTGCCTTCCGTAAACTTCTTAAAACCCACCTTTGCCGTCAGGCATGGGGGAACTGAAACATCTCCCCCGGGCATGTACAATTTATGTATGGTATGTTTGTGTGTGTGCTTGTTAGTATATTGGGGTTCTTTTTAAACTTTTTTAAATACTTAAATTTATTTGGATTTGTTACGATTTGTTATGCCTTGTTGTGAGCCGCCCCGAGTTCGCGGAGAGGGGCGGCATACAAATCTAAATAATAAATAAATAATAAATAATAAATAAAATCTGAGATATTCTGGAACCCTAATTTAAGTGTTGGGGATTGTGTATGACCTGCTTTCAGAGATCTCCAGTGTTCTATTATAGAAAGAGAGATGTAGTGAATAATCACTTCAAAAAGTAAACCAATCTAGAAACGACACAGGACTATAAAATGTTACTGAAAAAAAGAGTACAAAAAATAAAAGGATCTCACTGGATTGGAGACATTTCCCCCCCATACAAAGCCATTCCAAAAAATGTAGAAGTTTTCTGTTAACAGAAGGAATATTCTGCTCTGTCTCAGAGAGGAAAAATATCCAGGTTTTAGGCTATAGTACTTTGATTGACTATCCTCGGAAAGGTCTTCATTGATTACCCTGAAAATTATGGACTCTATAATTTTTAACAGAAGCCTATCACTGACAATACTCCATCCTGGATCAAGCATTTGTCTGATTTATACTGCAAGCAGTTTGAGAGAAAGAGAACAGCACCAAACATAATATAAGAAGAATTAGTGATAACAAAAAGAGTAAAAAAAAGTCCTAAACAATTGTTCATTGTTTATAACAATTGTATATAACATTTATACATTGTTTATCACAATTTTTATACACAATTGTTATCAGATTAGACAGGAAAAATCAATTCTTTCTTTCTCTTTTTTCTTTTTTTTTCTAACAGAGAAAAACATTTTTCAAAGTGTACGACCAACTTTCTTACCATCTTCTGGGGTCGTGTAACGAGCAAACTCTGGAAAGTAATCTTCAATTTTTGATTTGCCTGCTAAAACTTTCTCTGCTAGCAAATCTTGTTTGTTCAGGAAAAGAATAACTGAAATGGTCCGTAGCCACCTAGAGAAACAGACCCATATACCCTTAAAATGACAATAAAACAATCAAGGTACAAAGGAACATAAAGCAAACTCTTTAAAACATTATATTAATTATTCAGAATTGCTTTTGAGACAGAAGGTTGGCAGTGAAATTTAATAAATAAATGAATATTTTTTATTAAAAAATCATCACTGAAATCATGTACATGCTCTTAGAATTTGTTAGCATGCGTTCGGTGTCTTACACCAATGATTTTCAACCTTTTTTGAGACGCGGCACATTTTTTACATTTACAAAATCCTGGGGCACATTGAGGGAGGGGGGCAGCTAAAAAAAGTTTGGACAAAAAAATTATCTCTCTCTCTCTTCCTCCCTTTCGCTCTATTTATCTCTCCCCCCTCCCTCTTTCTCTCCCTTACTTCCTCTTTTCTCTCTCTCCATCTCTCTTTCTTTCTCTCTTTCTTCCTTCCTCTTTTTTGCTCTTTCTCTCTCTCTCCCTCCCTACCTCCCTCTATGTCTTTCTCTCTCCCACCTTCCCTCCCTCTCTTTCTTTCTCTCTTTCTCTCTTGCTTCCTTTCTCTCTCTCTCTCTTTCTTTCTCTCTCTTTCTCTCTCTCTTGCTTTCTCTCTCTCTCTTGTTCTCTTTCTCTCTCTCTTGCTTTCTCTCTCTCTCTCTCTCTTGCTTTCTCTCTTTCTTTCTCTCTCTCTTGTTCTCTTTCTCCCTCTGAGCTTCGCGGCACACTGGTTGAAAAACACTGTCTTACACAATACAGACAGAAATAAACATAAGCTAGCATTATGAATGACACGATTGGTCAAAACTAAAGAGACAGACCTGTTGTTCCAGATACTTTTGAAGAGGTTTAATGCTTCTTGAAGCCGGTTGGTCTGATTGTCTTCTCGTATAACCATGTTATAGCTACTGCTGGCTACCACAAATATTATAGCAGTTACATCTAAAAGACAAAAGCAAAGAAAAACATCCTTAATCAATATGCTTTGGCTTTGACTTTATTTTTATTTACTTCAGCTCCCTAAAGAAAAAAAGAGAGGGAGGATACATACTGTAGTATAGAAATTAATAAAACATGCAATCCTTTGTGTATGTGTGTGTTTGTGTGTATGAGAAAGGGAGGAAGGGGGAGAGAGGGATGAATATCCATTCCTTTTAAAAACTTTAATCACAACTAATGTGTTGTGGTTAGCTCTGGCCCAGCGCCTGCCCCAAGAACTGTGGGTGTGGGGGAGACATCCATATGCTGCAGGCCTGTTTTGCCCCCGGTGGAATCTGATGATGAAGGCTCCTCTGACCAAGAAGACATGAGTGACAGGGAGGAGAGTGTGGCAGACAGCTCAGAAGGAGATCAATTATCTAGCTCCTCCTTGGATTCAGAACAAGAGTTAATGATACAGCCACACATGCGGAGAGCGATGCATAGGCAGCAACAACTGAGAGATTATTATCAAAGAAAATGAGGCCACCTATGGTTGGATGGGGCTATGGTGAGGCTGCTATAAATAGCAGCCTGTGGGTTTGGCCATTGTGGAGGATTATCTGATCGTTGTGTTTCATGACTGCTTTACTGACTTTGACTTTTTGTGTGCTGATTTTTCCCTGCATTGAACCTAAACCAGAGCAAAGTGTGTTTCACTTTGTGAAAGAAGGACTTTGAATTGCCTCACAGCTGCAAGCTAAGTATCACAGAACTGATAAGGGACTTGTATAAATTACCAGTTTGTTTGGAGGCGAGTGCTCTTTGCTATAACAAAAGAGGGCTTAGTTTAAGGGAATTTTCATTATAAAGAACATTGTTTTGAATTTTCAAACGTGTGTGTGTGTGTGTGTGTGTCTGTAATTTGTACCTGTGAATTTTTGGGAGGATTCTACCAGAGAACCCGACAGAACATAATGGAAGCTAAACAAAACTTATAAAAGAAAGCTACACATGCTGAAAACAAGCATGTAGTGAATTAAAGTGAATTAAAGAGCTGATCTGATCTGGAGACAACCTCAAAATGCCAAATAATATATATTTGGTATTCAGGTAATTTGGAAAGCTAGACTTCCAAATTAATATAATATAATTTACATTACATGAAAAATGTTTGTAGTCTTTATCACCAAGTTTTAAGAGATTCCCAAATATTACCATTGAAACACTGGATCCATTTTCGACGTTCATCTCTTTGCCCACCAACATCAAACATACTGAAAAGAAAAAAGAAAAGGAATGGATTCAGAACCAGGGAAACAGGATTATTAAAGACTCCCTACCCCACCAACAGCTGCAAAAAATGCTATTAGAATTATGGAAAACAAACACTGACAATATTTGAAATATATATTCCAAATGTCTTTTCAGCTTGCTCATTGAAAGTGTTCTCTCCAATAACAAGTTAAATCTCTAACAAGTTAAATCTCTAACAAGTCAATCTCTTCCAATATTGCAAGTTAAAAATTGAAGTACATTGTTTGGGTGATTGAGAACTTTTTATTAGCAGCTATGAATTTATATTATTTGTAAATTTTATAGCTTACAAAAAAAAGCTAAAACTCACTACAAAAAAGACATCGAAACTCTGGAGAAGGTGCAAAAAAGAGCAACCAAAATGATTAGGGGACTCGAAACCAAGACTTACGAAGAGAGATTGAGAGAACTGGGCATGGACAGCCTAAAAAAAAGAAGGTCTAGAGGGGACATGATAGCAGTTTACAGATACTTGAGGGGTTGCCACGGTGAGGAGGGGGTATCTTTATTCCCCAGGGCACCAGAGGGCCGGACGAGGAACAATGGTTGGAAGCTGACCAAGGAGAGATTCAACCTGGAAATAAGGAAGAACTTCCTGACGGTCAGAGCGATCAACCAATGGAACTGCCTGCCAGGGGAGGTGGTGAACTCCCCAACTCTGGACACCTTCAAGAGGAGATTGGACTTCCATTTGGCTGGGGTGCTGTAGGGTTTCCTGCTCAGGCAGCGGGTTGGACTTGATGACCTAACGGTCCCTTTCAACTCTATTAATAAATAAATAATAAATAAATAAATACAGCAAATTTTTTCTTCTTTTTAATTGTGTCTGATTTTTGGGGAACTGCTTGGAAAAGTCTCTGCAGTTTTTTTGGCAAGATTTTTTTCAGAAGCAGTTGTCATTGCCTCATTTCTAGGACTGAAAGAAAGTGACTGGCCCAAAATCACCAAGTAGCTTTGTACCCAAGACAGGACTAGAACTCACAGTGTCCTGGTTTTTAGCCTGAAACCTTAACCACTATACTAAATTGGCTCTCAAATCTAACTTAGATGACATTGGTTGCCGATCAGTTTCCGGTCACAATTCAAAGTGTTGGTAATGAACTTTAAAGCCCTACATGGCATTGGACCAGAATACCTCCAGAACCGCCTTCTACTGCACGAATCCCAGCGGTCGATAAAGTCCCACAGAGTTGGCCTTCTCCGGGTCCCGTTGACCAAACAATGTCGTCTGGCGGGGCCCAGGGGAAGAGCCTTCTCTCTGGCGGCCCCGACCCTCTGGAATCAACTCCCCCCGGAGATTAGAATGGCCCCTACCCTCCTTGTCTTTCGCAAATTACTCAAGACCCACCTATATTGCCAGGCATGGGGGAACTGAGACATCTCCCCCAGGCTTTTATATTTTATGTTTGGTATGTATGTGTTGTATGGTTTTAATTGCTGGGGTTTTATATATCTTTTTCTTTTAATATTAGATTTGTTTCACTGTTATATTGTCTTTATTATTGTTGTGAGCCGCCCCGAGTCTTCGGAGAGGGGCGGCATACAAATCTAATAAATTATTATTATTATTATTATTATTATTATTATTATTATTATAATAAAAATGAAATAGGACAGAACTGAGCAACATTTTTAATTATCACAAGATGGATATAGTTACCATATTTTTCAGCGTATAAGACGAATCGGAGTATAAGACGTGCCTTATTTTTGTGGGAGGAAAATAGGGGAAAGAATCTGCTAACCAGACATTCATCTGGTTAGCATCCTTAGTCTGGTCAGCTTCAGCGCATTATTTTATCCCCTGATTAGGGCTTTTAAAAAAACTTTATTCAGAGAGAGTAACAATGAAAGAGCTTGCAAGCCAATAAGAGTTGGGAACATTGTTAACACCTGGTTAGGGCTGGAAAGAAACATTTGGAGCATGTTAGAGCAATGAAAAAACCCCTGCAAAGACTTAGGGCTTGGAAAACATTCTTCGCAAAGAGTAACAATGAAAGAACCTGCAAGGTAAGAGCTGAGAATCACTTAGTTAGGGCTGGGGGGGGAAAGCTTGGGGGGGGGGAGAAACTATAAGACACACTTGAATTTTCAGCCTCTTTTAGGGAGGAAAATGGTGTGTCTTATACTCCGAAAAATACGGTATATTAATTTTTCATAGACATGTTATTGGAACATTTGTTTTCCCTCCAAAATAGGTCAATACAAGCATAGAGGATGGTGGAAGGACAGAGTGTTAATGTATTTCTCAAATTAGACTGTCTAGATGCTGAAGTGCTTTATGTTATTCCAAATGTTGTCTGGTCATAAACCATGCCTACTTCCAGAAATACAGGAAAAACCCTGCTTGAATTGGCTTTTTCTCAAGTTGGATCAGTATGTTATGGAATATTTTGCACATTTTTACTATCTGACTGTTAGTTTAATGTCCAGTCTCAATTTAAGCACCCGCTATTAGTGATACTTACTGGAAATTTACTTTGTCGACTTGAAACTTAGTTTCAAATATTCCTGATGTCAGAACTCTGCATCTAAGAAGGTCCTTTAAAAAAAAAAAGAACAAGAGTTTTTTCCTCTTAAAAGAACATTCTATTTAATGTTACAAGCCTTAGGGAATAATGGGTCAATGAAATAACAACTTCAGATTCATTGTAAAAAGTATACAGTAATATAAAATTTATACCTAAGGTGTTTAATCTCATGTTTTTTCTTCCATTTACTCCAGTTTTACCTAGCAACACAAAGCCGCTTACCACAATAAATAAAATTTGTAAACTTAAGAAGCTGTTTGAAATATACTAACATCTTAGAAACAAAACAATCAGTTTATAAAAACAGCAACCCATATACTCAGAAAACCATGACACAAAGGAAAACACACATTTCTAAAACCTTTTCTCATCTTGATGTGGATTATAATTAAAGATTAAAAAACTGCTGAAAAATGTGGAGGAAAAGAAAATGAAGTTTTTGAAAAATGAAATATAGGCAATAGCTAATTTTTAATATCTTCTATGATAAAAATCTGTATTGTTTATAAAAAGTTAATCCTACTCCCCCATTAGATTTTAATTCCCCCCTCCAAATGGACTCAAATGTAGCCTAATTTGAAAAAAAAATAGCATTTTTTTCATTTTTGCTTGATTAGAAAAAAGCTGGCAGATAAAAAATTAAAGTTGAAAACAAAAGACATAAGTGCACTTTTCCTTTGGTCTACCAACAACCCAAAAAGAGGTTGATGGCAACGCTATAACTTGGGATATCTATTACATATACTGTACAGTGGTACCTCTACTTAAGAACTTAATTCGTTCCATGACCAGGTTCTTAA
Organism: Erythrolamprus reginae; assembly: GCF_031021105.1. NCBI lineage: Eukaryota > Metazoa > Chordata > Lepidosauria > Squamata > Dipsadidae > Erythrolamprus > Erythrolamprus reginae. Next base: position 16,792,302 of record NC_091952.1, read on the forward strand.
GTAGAAAAGAAAATTTTCCCCAATGTAAAAATTTAGTTTAGTTTAGTTTAGTTTATTTAGATTTGTATGCCGCCGCTCTCCGAAGACTCCGGGCGGCTAACAACAATAAAAAACAATGTAACAAATCTAATATTAAAAAGTAATCTAAAAAACCCCAATTTAAGAGACCAATCATACCAACAAACATACCATGTATAAATTCTATAAGCCTAGGGGGAAGGGAGAAAAAAAATTTTTTTTTCCAATTCCCCCATGCTTGACAACACAGGTGGGTTTTAAGGAGCTTGCGAAAGGCAAGGAGGGTGGGGGCAACTCTGATATCTGGGGGGAGCTGGTTCCAGAGGGTCGAGGCCGCCACAGAGAAGGCTCTTCTCCTGGGTCCCGCCAAATGACATTGTTTAGTCGACGGGACCCGGAGAAGGCCAACTCTGTGGGACCTAACTGGTCGCTGGGATTCGTGCAGCAGGAGGCGGTCCCGGAGATATTCTGGTCCGGTGCCATGAAGGGCTTTATAGGTCATAACCAACATTTTGAATTTTGACCGGAAACTGATCGGCAACCAATGCAGACTGCAGAGTGTTGGAGTAACATGGGCATGCCTTGGGAAGCCCATGATTGCTCTCGCAGCTGCATTCTGCACGATCTGAAGTTTCCAAACACTTTTCAAAGGTAGCAAATAATGCGTGCAAACCCATTAGGAAAGAAATAAAAGCTCGGGATTTGGGTGGGAGGAGGAGGAAGAAGAGGAGGAGGAGGACAGTCGCTGCCGAAGGAAGAAGGTGAGATGAGAAGAATCAAAAAAATGCAAAACTTTAAGGCTTAAAAAAAAGACGGACTCTGAGGCGTCGAGGAAGAGCACACGCCTCCCACACACCCGGCGCAAGGCGGCCTTCCATACACTGCGCCAGAGAGAGAAACCCAGGCAGGCGAGAGGGGAAGCGCCACTGAAAAGCTCCTCTGGCAGCCTAGAACAGCCTAAAATGGCCGGGATTAAAGGGGGAATGGTAGGAAACTGGGCGGACCTTTGCGCTTCTCTCAAAGTTCCTGGGAAATTTTTCCGGGCTCGGGTTCTTAAGTGGAAAATGGTTCTTAAGCAGAGGCAAAAAAATCTTGGACACCCAGTTCTTATCTAGAAACGTTCTTAAGTAGAGGCATTCTTAGGTAGAGGTACCACTGTATATTTATTTATTTTATTTAATTAGATTTGTATGCCGCCCCTCTCCGAGGACTCGGGGTGGCTCGCAGCATGTACAAAAACAGAACAATAATATGAATCCAATAAATAATACATTAAAACAATCATTAAATTCTAATTAAAAGAAAATATATCAAACCAATCATTCAACAATCATACTGAAAACATTGGCATGCTGCCAGTAGAAATGACAACAGTTTCTTCTGATCCTTCATCATTTAGTCATATTCATAGACTTCTGAAAGTGACATTTTTCCAATGCAGCACTGGGATAAATGTCTATGGAGATTCTGAATCATCCAAGATCATGGTTGTCCCAACGGTTCTTTTTCAAACAGCAACAAACATGAAGACATTTTGCTTCTCATCCAAGTAGCTTCTTTTGAAAGATTGAAGAAGCTTCTTAGATAAGAAGTGAAACATCTTCAAAAAAAAAAAAACCCCACACGTACAATTGTCATTTGAAAAAGCACCTTTGGGACAGTACTGGGATAAGTTTTTATACATTTCATATTCGTTCTTTTCTGTATTAACTTCATTTTTAAGCTCAATTTCATACACATCTTAATCACAATATGTACATCTTAAAAGAAAGCATTCAGAAATACATAATTGATTAGGGAGAAAGGGACCTGGGGGTCTTTTTTCCCCACATACTCTCATCTTTAATTAGAACTCCACTCACTTCAGGCAAACAACTAAATAAGTTTTGAAAATCTCTCAAAAGGGCATTCTATACTCCAATGCAAAGTAGAGGCTCAGAAAATGAAGAGACTATACAGAACAGAACACAAGGGAGATACAATCTCAGTACTATGTGAAACTATGGATTTTATTCTAAAAATTTTCTAGAATGTACAGGGACATGAATAGGGAACTTGCTAGGTGGATGGGAGGAGACAAAAAAGAGATTAGTGGAAGAAGGTGGATACTCTCAATCATAATAGAAATAGATATGTTACTGGATAACCTTAAGGGCCATCTTGGGGGACAGATCACCTTTGATAAGGTCTACCTCTCTATGTGGCTGCAAGAACTGACATTCATTTGATGGCACTTAACCAACAAACCTCAATCACCAACCTCCAATTTTCCAAAATAGCCACACCTTTTTTAGGATCAAATGGCAGTCACAGATGACAACTTGGACATGGCTCTTTTAAAGAGCTGCAGAGGGAAGTCACATCTATTTATTTATTTTTTATTTATTTATTTTGTCCAATACACAATGAGGGTTTTAGTGGGTATATATCTATATACACATAGTAAAATACATGATGAAGGTTATAGAGGAGATACTCATAATAAAATATATCTAAGAAAAAAGAAGATATAGGAATAGAACATATCAATGAAAGAATAGAAGAAGATATATAGGAATAGAAGAAAGGAATAGGAGATATAGGAGAGCAATAGGACAGGGGACGGAAGGCACTCTAGTGCACTTGTACTCGCCCCTTACTGACCTCTTAGGAATTTGGATAGGTCAACTGTGGATAATCTAAGGGTAAAGTGTTGGGGGTTTGGGGATGACACTATGGAGTCCGGTAATGAGTTCCACGCTTCGACAACTTGGTTACTGAAGTCATATTTTTTACAGTCAAGTTTGGAGCGGTTAATATTAAGTTAAAATCTGTTGTGTGCTCTTGTGTTGTTGTGGTTGAAGCTGAAGTAGTCGCCGACAGGCAGGACGTTGCAGCATATGATCTTGTGGGCAATACTTAGATCTTGTTTAAGGCGTCTTAGTTCTAAACTTTCTAGGCCCAGGATTGAAAGTCTAGTCTCATAGGGTATTCTACATTACCATGAGTTCTGATGCTCTTGTACAAACAGAATCTGAAGTGCTGCATAGTTCTATTGTTTAGGGTTTTAAAATTTAAAACCTGCCACTTGAATTGGGACTTGAAATAGGCTGGTGAGTACTTGTGATCGAGCAGGTTGCTTGTGGTAGTTCTGATTACTTTGCTCCAGACATTACTAAAAACAATGCTACTTTCAGGTTTTGAACAGAAGAAATTTAAAGACGAAAATATTTTGTAGAAACGTAACTTCATTTTCTCAAAAGACATTTTACTTACCTGGTCAGACGGTGTATATTCATTTTGCTTGACTATGTCAATCTTGTCTAGGAAACTAGAGGAAGAAAATATTTTCACTGATAAATTTACACAAGAACATAACAATTTTTTTTTTTGCAATTTAAAAAAGAATCCATATTGAAAAGCCTATAGAAGGATTACAACTCACAATCCTCCAGTTTCTAAATTACTGTAAATAAATAATTAAGTTTACTTTTGTAAGCACGTCAATATAGCATAGCACAAAACGCGATGAAAACATAGCCCTGAGCCTTTAATCATTACAGGTAGTTCTGAACTTTTGATGTAACCGGGACCAAGATTTCCACTGCTAAGCAAGCTGCGAATTGTGCTTGATTTTAAAAACTTTTTCGCCATGATTCTTAAATGAGTTAGTAGGGTTGTTAAGTGAATCATGCAGGTATTAAGTGAATGTAGCTTCTCCCTACACTGATTTTGCCTGTCAGAAGCACCGACTGGGAATATCTCAAATGCTGATCATATGATCCGAGGATGCTGCAACCATAATAAATACATGCTGGTTGACTATGTGATCAATTGTAAGTTAACTTTGTTTGGTGCTATTGTAAATTTGAGTGGCTGTAAGTCAAGGGCTATGTCTAGGTTGATCTGACTCTCATCCTGATTACTGGAAGCCTGATAAAACTGTCTATTCAAAATAATTGGCGGGCCCCAGGGGAAGAGCCTTCTCTGTGGCGGCCCCGACTCTCTGGAACCAGCTCCCCCCAGAGATTAGAACTGCCCCTACCCTCCTTGCCTTTCGTAAACTCCTCAAAACCCATCTTTGTCGTCAGGCATGGGGGAATTGAGATATCTCCCCCGGGCCTATATAATTTATGTATGGTATGTTTGTAGGTATGTCTGCTTAAAAATGGGGTTTTCTTAACTACTTTAAATTTTAAATTGTAAATTATTAGATTTGTTATGAATTGTTTTATTATGTTGTGAGCCGCCCCGAGTCTACGGAAAGGGGCGGCATACAAATCTAATAAATAAATAAATAAATAAATTCAAAATAACATTCAAGGATACTGCAAGCTAAGCAGCAGAAGGATGGAGTTCCTGGTTCGTTTATCAATTGATTCTATATTGAGTCACTCCAGAAGAAGATATTTCATCAAGAGCTGAGACCATTGCCTCAAATCTCTTCACGTTTTTAAATGATTTTTGAACTTGGGAGCTTAAAAGGGTGGCATTTGCATACGAATACAGGGTAGCAAAAATGCAGAATAACAACAAATAAATCACCATTGTTTATGCCAATTATTAGGTGTCTACAATCTAAGCATCCATATGTCTGCTTTGTTACTACTGTACATTTCTACTGAAGAGATGCTTACAACTTTACACAAGAGAGAATAAGTAACCTAATGAACAAGATGTAGGACTTACACTGTTAGCAATTTGAAGCAAAAGAATAAAATAACGCACTGCTCAAAAAAATAAAGGGAACACTTAAGCAACACGAATATAACTCCAAGTAAATCAAACTTCTGTGAAATCAAACTGTCCATTTAGGAAGAAACGCTGATTGACAATCAGTTTCACATGCTGTTGTGCACATTCAACTTTGTACAGAACAAAGTATTCAATGAGAATACAGTGATCCCCCGATCATTGCGAGGGTTCCGTTCCAGGACCCCTAGCAATGATCGGGTTTTCGCGAAGTAGCGCTGCGGAAGTAAAAACACCATCTGCGCATGCGCAGATGGTGTTTTTACTTCCGCAGCAGCGAGGAGCCGAAGATTGGGGTTTCCCCACTGCCCACGCAAACTCTTTGCTGCCGCTTGCCCGCCCTTCGCCCGCCCACGCCGTTCGCTCGCGCCGCTTCCCAGCTGAGTCCTGAAGCCAATTCGCTTCAGGACTCAGCTGGGAAGCGGCGAGAATGAACAGCATGGGCGGGCGAAGGGCGCGCGGGCAGGCAGGCGGCGGACAAGCCGTTCGCTCGCGCCGCTCGCTCGTGCCGCTTCCCAGCTGAGTCCTGAAGCCAATTCGCTTCACGACTCAGCTGGGAAGCGGCGAGAATGAATGGCGTGGGCGGGCGAAGGGCGGGCGGCAGCGAGGAGTTTGCATGGGCAGTGGGGAAACTCCTCGCTGATGCCCGCCGCTCGCCCTCCCGCCAGCAAGAGGGGGAAGACCTAGGGAAGCCGTCCAGCAGCTGATCTGCCCGGCGCCATCTACGCATGCGTGCCCATAGAAAAAAGGGAGCGCATGCGCAGATGGTGTTTTTACTTCCGGGTTGCAAAATCGCCATATAGCCGTTTCGCAATGATCGGGATCGCAATACCCGGGGGAATCACTGTATTTCATTCATTCAGATCTAGGATGTGTTATTTGAGTGTTCCCTTTCTTTTTTTGAGCAGTATATTTTGTTCATATGGCATTCAATTGAAAACAAATATCCTGTCAGCTCTTCATTAATCATGTTAATTTTTTTCAGCTGCACATTGCCTCAAAATACTGTAAATTTATTGCCCACGTTTGCTTTCTTGCAAGCTCTGGAGGTAACTACTGTACTTCCTACTGATTTATTAATGCAAATATAAATTAGAAGGAAGCTAACGTCCGCCTGTCCAGCAACGCCACCTCCTCCCATTGAACTCTAGAAATTACAGAGTTTTAGATTCCTCTTATGCATTTTGAAGATCCATGCCATATTCGGTTTGGCTCCAGCACATCAGACTCAATGTGTAGCCAGAAGACATGAGTAATGAGGGAATTTTTAGTTTATGTGCAATTCTCGGGTGCTACAAATCCTGCCTGAACTTTCAGGCACCGATGAAAGACAGCTTAGCATAGTAGCTCCAGAGAGAGAGACTGAGAGATTGGCATATGTATAAGAGGAATCTATGGAAAAATGAAGTTTCCAGAGTAGCTTCTTGGAACTGTACACAGCCTGAATAATATTGAGAATGTGTCACAACAGATGCAGCAATTGTCTGAATATGGAAAAAGAACATTGGGGTTGCAAAAATTCATGTACAAGTAGCCCTTTACTTATAACCATCCTTTTAGTGACTGTATGAAGTTACAATAGCACTGAAAAAAAAAGTGACATAGCAGATTCTCACCATTGCAACATCCCTATGATCACATGATCAATATTCGGACACTTGGCAACTGGCATGTACTTATGACAGTTGCAGTATCCGAAAGTCGTGTGATCACCTTTTGCAAACTTCTGACAACCAAGTCGATGGTGAAGCTAGATTCACTTAACAAGCCTATTACTTACCTAACAAGTGCAGCAATTCACTTAACCAGGGGTGGGCAATTAATTTTGTCATGGAGCTGCATGAGAAATTGGGATGGTTTTAGAGGGACGGATTAATATAATTAACTCAGTTCTACCCAATACTGTATATTATTGGGTAGAACTGAGTTAATTGTATTATATTATATTTATATAATTATATATTATAATTATATAATTATATTATAATTATAAATTAATTTCCCACCCCTTCTTTCCTTCCTTCCTTGTTCCCTCCATTTCTCCTTCCTTCCTTCCTTCCTTCCTTCATTCCTTCCTTCCTTCCTTCCCCAGATGGAGAGAAGCTTCTGTCTCTCTGATTTTCTCTGCCTTTTATTTCTGCTTTTGGGCAGTTCTTAACTTCTCTTTCAAAATATTCCTTTCAGGTGCCTCTCTTCAACTGACCTATGTTGTCAGTTGAGAAAACATAGTAGAGGCTTTGCCTGAAAGTAGCTTTGGATTCCTTTTCTTCCTCCTCCTCCCCTTTTCCCCCCTGAGAGGTAGGGTGGGGATTTTGCTTTAAATTTCTTGGAAAGGCCAATGAAACCAATGAACAATTTAAAAATGAGCATTTATTGGACTTTTGCAAAAGGGCATGGAAAGAGAATTTCTCCTTCCTTCCTCCATTTCTCCTTCCTTCCTTCCTTCCTTCCTTCCTTCCTTCCTTCCAACCTCCGCAGGCCGGTCACAGACAGCGGGTGGGCCGCATCCGGCCCCCGGGCCGCACTTTGCCCAGGTCTGCGCTTAACCATTGTGGCAAGAAAAGTTGTGAAAAATAGGGCAAGACTCACTTAACTGTATTGCTTAGCAAAGGAAATGCTGGGCTCAATTGTTGTCATAGGTCGAGGACTAACTATAGAAAGATGGTATCTCCTGGCAAAAAATAATAGCTAAATGGTCAGCATCTCTCAAGATCATCTAATTTTGGAAGATGCTGATAAATGGATCGTGGTGCAAAAATATGTGAACATGCCTGCTGATTCTTGGTTTAGATTTCTCACGTATCTTCGTTTTCTTCCTATAATTTTTATTGTATTTATACATAAAAGTATGGACCTAATAAATATCATATTTGTCTTTCTAGCCATCTATCTGGATTTAACCAGTAAGAGAAGAAAAATAGGGGTAATTTGTTGATCTATCATCATCATCATCATCATCGTGATAGTAGTAGTAGTAGTAGGAGTAGTAATAATAATGATGATGATGATGATGATGATGATGATGATGATGATGATGTATGGATCATCGACATCACAATCCCAGGGGACAGCAGAATTGAAGAGAAGCAGCTAGAGAAATCAGTGAAATACGAAGATCTAAAAATCAAGCTGCAACGACTGTGGCATAAGCCAGTGAAAGTGGTCCCAGTGGTACTTGGCATGCTGGGCGCAGTGCCAAAAGATCTCAGCGGACATTTGAAAACCATCGGAATTGACAAAATCCCCATCTGTCAATTGCAAAAGGCCACTTTACTGGGATCGGCAAACATAATTTGCCGCTACATCACGCAGTCCTAGGTGCTTGGGAAGCACCCGACTGGTGATGAAATACGAAATCCAGCATAGTGATCTCGTTTGCTGTGTTGTATTGACATAATAATAATAATAATAATAATAATAATAATAATAATAATAATAATAATAATAATAATTTATTAGACTTGTATGCCACCCCTCTCCGTAAACTATAATACTACAGAAATCATATAAGGCTTATTTCTAAAATTTCATATTGAAATTGCTCAGTATTATGCCTGCTTTTTTGGAACAAAATCCTAGGGAATTCAGCAAAACCTCAGCTTATATGTCGGCATGTATAATGTTGCTACCTTAGCTTCAAAACAATACTTTTAATTTCTGGAATTTCTAAATGACTGTTCCGTCATATTCACAAACCCATCAGTTAACCAGGAAGAATTTTTAAATCACCAACACTTTGTAACGACGACTTTATTCCTTAAATTCCTGATTTGAACGTTCTAGAAATCATGCCAAATTTGGGGGAGCAGAGAGACTATATCTTTTTCTAATTCTCCAATTGGTTTCAATTCACTTGTTAATTTACAGTGAGAGAGAGAGAATCTATAATGGAAGGAGGGAACAAGGAAGGAAGGAAGGAAGGGAAGGAAGGAAGGAAGGAAGGAAGGAAGGAAGGAAGGAAGGAAGGAAAGAAAGAAAGAAAGAGCAAAGCTTAGATGTAACAGCAGATGGCAGCACCTAGCCAATTTTTCCTGAATTTGAAAAATCAGAGAAGGGTTGGACCTTGATGAGAGGACATCAAAAATTGCCAGAGGTGAACTCTTGGATGGAATAGAACTCATGAAGAGGGCAACAGAAGAAAACAAATCATCTCCACGTTGCTCCACATGTCCCTACGATCAACTAGAATCACATTTAGCTTTAGAATTCATAGAAACAAGATTTCGATGGGTGATTGCTACATGAATAAACTAAGTCCAAATGAAAACTACGCTTCAAATGTCATTATGTGACTATACCTACAAAGATTAGAATAGTGCTAACCAGGGTATTTTCTATGACACTTTATGGAAGTTAAAAATGAGTTCGGAAACTTCAGATCGTGCAGAATTCAGCTGCGAGAGCAACCATGGGCTTCCCTAGGCATGCCCATGTTACACCAATACTCCGCAGTCTGCATTGGTTGCCGATCAATTTCCAGTCACAATTCAAAGTGTTGGTTATGACCTATAAAGCCCTTCATGGCATCGGACCAGATTATCTCCGGGACCGCCTTCTGCCGCATGAATCCCAGCGACCGGTTAGGTCCCACAGAGTTGGCCTTCTCCGGGTCCCGTCGACTAAGCAATGTCGTTTGGCGGGACCCAGGAGAAGACCCTTCTCTGTGGCGGCCCCGATCCTCTGGAACCAGCTCCCCCCAGATATCAGAGTTGCCCCCACCCTCCTTGCCTTTCGCAAGCTCCTTAAAACCCACCTCTGTCGTCAGGCATGGGGGAATTGAAATTTCCCTTCCCCCTATGCTTACAAATCCAATAAATAATAATAATAATAATGTATGAGTGGTTCTTTAAATTGGGGTTTTTTAGATTGTTTTTAATATTAGATTTGTTTACATTGTCTTTTTATATTGTTGTTAGCCACACCGAGTCTTCGGAGAGGGGCGGCATACAAATCTAATAATAATAATAATAATAATAATAATAATAATAATAATAATAATAATAATAATAAAGCTGGGCTTTGAAGAAGCAGGATAGGAAGAGCCCTCACACTTTCTGAGTGTTGGAGTTGGACAACTGTGAATCAAATAAATCAACCCAGAATTCTCACTTGATCAGGTTCAAATGATCGTATATCACACGAAGGGCTCCTGGAAAAGGCTTTAATGCTGGGAAAGGTGGAAGGAAAAAGAAGAAGGGGCAAGATGCTGACTCTTTAAACTGCTTAGACTGCAGTGTTCTCAACCTTTCTAATGCTGCGACCCTTTAATAGTTCCTCATATTGTGGTGACTCCCAAGCATAAGTCAAGCGCCAATTCTCCCAACAGAGCTTTAAGCTGATTGGCAGAAAGGTCAAAGGGAACAGCTGATTGGTTGGATTTTAAAAATATGTTCTAAGGCACCAGAATAGAAGCTTTAGTTCCTAAGACCACGGGAAATTTGTCTTTTCTCATGGTCTTAGGGCAGGAGTCCCCAAACATTTTACACAGGGGGCCAGTTCACTGTCCCTCGGACTGTTGGAGGGCCGGACTATTAAAAAAAAAACTATGAACAAATTCCTATGCACACTGCACATACCTTGTTTTAAAGTAAAAAACAAAATGGGAACATACTATTTAGAGGGGGGAGAAGGTCTGAAATTCATATACAGTATGTTTATGTTTTGTTTTTAATTTTCTTTTGTTGACATCTGATTGGCTATACAAGGTTTTCTTGGCTTATGAAAAATGTATAAAGAAAGAAGGAAGCACTTTGGCATAATGGTTAATAAGTTAGAAATATAATTGGTGTTGCACTTTTTGAAGGAACATTAAGGAGGAATTTTAATTAAAAGACAATGAATGTAACTGGATGACAAAATTAGAAAAAAAAACTTTTGCAACTTTTTTGATGATTGATATTAGTTACTAACAAAATACTGCATTGTATTCATGGAAAATTAGATGGTACACTGTGTTGTTTGAATGTATGTTGGGAGAAAAATTTAAAAAAATTACCCCCCCCCCCCCCAAAAACAGTCCTTCCTTCCTCTGTCCCCTCCATTCATCCATCCTTCCTTCCTTCCTTCCTTCCTTCCTTCCTTCCTTCCTTCCTTCCTTCCTTCCTTTATTGGATTTATATGCCCCCTCTCTCCGTGGACTCGGGGCGGCTAACAACAGTGACAAAAAACAGAATGTAAAAATCCAATACTACAACAGCTAAAAACCCTTGTTATAAAACCAATCATACATACAAACATACCATGCATAAATTGTAGAAGCCTAGGGGGAAAGATTATCTTAATTCCCCCATGCCTGACGGCAGAGGTGGGTTTTGAGGAGCTTACGAAAGGCAAGGAGGGTGGGGGCTATTCTAATCTCTGGGGGGAGTTGGTTCCAGAGGGTCGGGGCCGCCACAGAGAAGGCTCTTCCCCTGGGCCCCGCCAACCGACATTGTTTAGTTGACGGGACCTGGAGAAGGCCCACTCTGTGGGACCTAACTGGTCGCTGGGATTCGGGCGGCAGAAGGCGGTCCCTGAGATAATATGTTCCCTCCATTTCTCCTTCCTTCCTTCCCTCCTTTCCTCTCCACTTCTTCTTCCCTCCCTTCTCTTTCCCTTTTCTCTCTTTCTCTCTCTTTTCCCTGTGCTCTTGTCACTCACCAGCAGGCCGGATAAATGGCCTCAGTGGGCCACATGTCGCCTGCGGGCTGTAGCTTGGGGACCGCTGTCTTAAGGTACCCCAGTGAAATGGTCATTTGATCCTCAAAAGGGTCCCGACCCCCAGGTTGAGAACCACAGCTTAGAGAATGCTTTAAAGCACTGTGAAGCGGTATATAGGTCTAAGTGATATTGCTATCAGTAGCAACATTGGTAGACATAATACATTACTGATGAGAGCACCATAGGAAGACCATGTTAGAATAGCTTGTCAAGGAGAAAATCAATCTATGTGGTTGCTAGAAGTTGAAAATGACTCGATGGCATAGTCAACCAATCCAAATAATTTAATCCAGGGGTGAGGAATGATGGCCTTTTATGACCTGTGAACTTCAATTTCTGGGAGTTTGTTTGTTTGTTTGTTTATTTATTGTATTTATATGCTGCTCAATCTGAACGGCTAAACAGTAGGAATAAATACAACAATAAAAACAGTTAAAGTCTAATAATAAAAATCAACAATACAGTAAACCCATAACGACATTAAAAACTATACATACTTGCAATCAACCTAATTTAATTCCAGGCCTGCTGGAAAAGACAGGTCTTAACGGCTTTCCGGAAGACCAGTAGGGTGGAGATAGTGTGGATTTCTGGAGGCAGTTGGTTACAAAGGGTCGGAGCCACCACAGAGAAGGTTCCTCCCCGAGGTCTCGCCAACTGACATTGTTTGGTGAACTGGACCTGGAGAAGGCCAACTCTATGGGCCCTTATGGCTGCAGCGGGAGGGAGGTCCCGTAAATAGTCTGGCCCTGAGCCATTTAGGGCTTTAAAGGTGATAACCAACACCTTGAATTGCGTTCGGAGACCGACTGGCAACCAATGCAGCTTGTGCAATAACAGCACACATCCGTTATTGCGAGCTACTGCTGCATTCTGCACCAGCTGAAGTCTCCAAACGCTCTTCAAGGGTAGCCCCACCTAGAGTGCATTGCAGTAGTCAAGTTGAAGTCCACAAGTCATAAAGGGGCCATTGTTCCCCACCTTTGATTCAACCAATCAATCAAAATCAATCGACAAATATTTCTGGGGAAGTGGAGTAGATAATTTTTTAAGCGGAGAAGCCAAACCGGCAAACAGCAATGAAGTCTGCTAAAATATGGCAATTATTATGGGCTTTGAATGGCTGTGCTCGATTCGTGCCATTTCAGCTTCGCTAATTCAAACATAACAATCATTACCGCTCTGCTTTTTCACAAGATTGCATCTTCAATACTTATTTCTAGAAATATTGTTGTTGGTTTTTTTGCTACTCAATGCCAATGCGTTCAGAATACACTGGCACGGTTAAGAGAACGTACAAGAAATTTCCAAATAGCGAAGTAGGAAAGAGGAAAAAAAAAGAGAGGCAAAACTGTTCTGCAGTTGTTTATGCAGACTATTTTTAGGCTTGTGATTTCCTTGAAAAACACCAGCTACTCAGGCCAGGCAGCAGAGCACGCCGCTGTTGAATGTGGTCTTCCATGGCTGCATGCACGCTAGGTAAAACAGAATGCCATAAATATACCTTCTCTCCCCGCTTCAAACATACACACAAAAAAGTCCCAGCATTTCAACCTTCCTGCATTTAAAAGTAAAACTTTCACAGACCAACCTGTCCGTGTGAATAGTTACCAAGGAAGACCATTATTTGGCAAACAATACCGTTATTTTCTTTTTAGAAAGATCTGGGGGAGAAGGAAGTGCAGGCTGTAAATATCAAACGGTGCTTAAACAATAGAGAATGAATTTGGGGAGGGGGTGGGAAACAGAGGGAGGGAAACGGTAGGATAAAAGAAGAACAACCCCACCCTCGCACAAAAAAGGGCAAAAGGGAACGGAAGGTTCTAAGAACATCTATCCAGGTACGACTTAGCATAGGTGCAACTGACTTTGCTGAAATGCAACGCTCAAATTGCCGAAAGTGTGTGTGTGTGTGTGTGTGTGTGTGTGTGTGTGTATGTGTACGTGTGCACACTTTTAAAAAATCCTTTTACAGAATTATCGGAAACAGTTTCTAAGACGATTAGGACCTCTCAATACTATCAAATTATCTTGGGGAAAATTTAAGGAAAAGTGTCAGTGTTTATCTTGATTATGCAGGGTTAAAAAAAAATCCTTTATATATACTTTTCTCTTTGAACATAATGTCGAAGGAGAGTTACATTAGCACAATGCATCTTTTGCTTGTTAGATAAACTGCTTTGATGTCGGTACAGTTTTCGCATGTCATGTTACAACAGCCAGGAATTAAGCCAGTTTGTAAATTTCATTTCGCACTTTTCAATCAGATTACCGTCCGAAGTCAATTTTGTGGCCTATTATATTTCAGGGCTTGTCTTCCCCGATTTCAAAGACCACTTTTTCTTATTGGATGGGAGAAAAACAAAGAAGTATAAGTTTAGAAGAGACCTGGAAATATTTTAAATATGTTCAATTTAGAATATAGAACTACTGCATGCTTCTTTACCAACATTCCAGCTTTGAAACAATAAAATCTACTGGTTTTCTTTTGCAGTAAGAGTTTTTATTTAAAGGTTGTAGTTTTAAATCCTAACAATAATATATTGTACTGGAACTTTTTTTAAACAGAGCATTAATATTTGGATTACTAGGAGGAAGATTCACCAATGTCCAATGAGAAACACAAGTCCCATTTTAACATGAATGTACTTTCATCTTCAGAAAAAAAGAACAACCGATCAGATGATTTGCCAATCCTTTCCACACAAAGTCATTTCAATTTTTAACATTTGTTCCCTAGCAAAACAATAACAGACTCATAACATTTCTCAGTATTTGTATGAATACTGAGTATTCAGTATTTATATACAATACTTATAGAAGACTATACGTATTGTATTTTATCAGATGACGGTGATTAGGGAGGAAAAAATAGTTTAATGTCTGCCGATATTTGTCATATGAATACAAACAAAATTATAATTCCTGGAATCCAAAGCTGGAAGTCCAACTGTTCATTAGTGAGAAAGTAAAACTAAAATTCTTTGGAAACAAGAAAATCAGCTTTTACTTAGCTCCCCCAAGGGACCAGCTGTTTGAGGACATTGGTTCTCCTGTTTAACTGCTCTGTTAGAAAAGCTTTTCTCTCCTAAAACAGTTTTCCTAAAACCCTAAAGTCGTTTTACAATTCCTGCATTCTGGGATTATAGACAACAGTTCCTCAAATTACACCCCTTTTCTGAATTTGAAGAATGCCACCAAATCTCTCAATCTTTTCTCAAAGTTAAAGATATTTAAGTGCCCACTATTTAATCTGTATTTTTTTTCTTCCTATCTTACTGTTTTTGAACTTACTCTAGTTGATTTGCAGATCCTTTAACAACATGCTGTGTCCTGTGGCTAATTGTTGTAGTAAATAACTCTTTATTGTCCCCTCCAACAGGCAATTTTGAAGATAAGGGCCACCTTTGTCAAAGGTAAGGCAAAACTTGCAATTTCTGCTAGACGTGTGGAGTACGGGTGTCATCAAGTCCACAAAAACATAACAGTTAACATTTCCTCTTAAATTTCTTATTTTCAAATCCCAATATCTAGGCATATTGATTTTTAACTGTCGCGGAATGTGCAGGAACAAAGTTTAGTCTGGATCCATTCATTCCCTATCTCTCAGCCCAACTCACCTCACAGGGTTGGCTCTTGTGCGGCAGACAGGAAAGGAGGAAAGAGTATAAGGACAATTCCATCTGTCCGTCCATTACCCTGGGGGGGGGGATTATTGACCCCCCTCAGAGAGGGTTCCCAACTTGGGCATCCTCCTCGATCCACAGCTAACATTGGAACACCATCTTTCAGCTGTGGCGAGGGGGACGTTTGCCCAGGTTCGCCTGGTGCACCAGTTGCGGCCCGATTTGGACAGGGAGTCATTGCTCACAGTCACTCATGCCCTCATCACCTCGAGGTTCGATTACTGCAATGCTCTCTACATGGAGCTACCTTTGAAAAGTGTTCAGAAACTTCAGATCGTGCAGAATGTGGCTATCGTGGGGCTTCCCAGATTCGCCCACGTTTCTCCAACACTCCGTGGCTTGCATTGGCTGTTTCCGGTCACAATTCAAAGTGTTGGTAATGACCTTTAAAGCCCTACATGGCATCGGCCCAGAATACCTCCGGAACCACCTTCTACCGCACAAATCCCAGCGGCCGATAATGTCCCACAGAGTTGGCCTTCTCCAGGTCCCATTGACCAAACAATGTCGTTTGGCGGTCCCCAGGGGAAGAGCCTTCTCTGTGGCGGCCTTGGCCCTCTGTAATCAACTCCCCCCAGAGATTAGAACTGCTCCCACCCTCCTTGCCTTTCGCAAATTACTTAAGACCCACATGTGTCACCAGGCATGGGGAAACTGAGACACCTCCCCCAGGCTTTTATGTTTTATGTTTGGTATGTGTGTGCTGCATGATGGGGGTTTTATATGTTTTTATATTAGTTTTGTTTCATTGTAATATTGTTTTATTATTGTTGTGAGCTGCCCCGAGTCTTTGGAGAGGGGCAGCATACAAATCTAATAAATTATTATTATTATTATTATTATTATTATTATTATTATTATTATTATTATACTCTTCCCACCTTGAGTTATTCATAAAAATAAATTTAAAAAACCCAGCAACCTAAAATAAAAATAAATAGTAAGACAGAAGAGCGAACTTTAAAAACAACAGCACGGCAACCGATCCTGCTATAAACCTTAATCTAAACGTATTTAAAATAAGCTTGTTTCGCCTCAGTAAGAAGGAAAAGCTGTGAAAAGATTAAAAGATTTTAAAATGTAAATTGGATGTAGCATGGACATAACGCGCATACATCCAAATGCCTTTGCCTCGCCCGTAACAAATCTCAAATTCTTAAAATGAAACCAAATGAGTACGAACGAAATCAACGGGCTGAGCTTCGCTTTTTGACCTCCTGTTCCAAGCACATAATCTATTATCTCAACAACTCATGCACAGCCCTGTGAGGTAAGGGTATGCATTTATTTTATATTGCCATGTGCCGGCAGGCAGGAAAACTAATGCTGAGTGCAGAATGATCTGCCACATATTTTGAGATGGAGGTGATTATTTGAACAGGAGATTTCCCGACTCAATGTCCTAGACACTCACTGTGTGACATCTGCACTCTCACAAAATAGTCACACAGTTTAAAATATTTAGAAAGATGGGAATACACTGTTAAACTGAAATAGCTGCCCAACTCTTTAAAAAAAAACCCACAAATGAAGTTTATAGTAAATCATTGTAACTAGCTAAAATTAT